>NC_135860.1:30241591-30541591 GCF_031162955.1 Sander vitreus | reverse complement strand
TAACTCCAAAACGTAGACTGACGGCTTGTGAAACCAAATCACCTTGGAGCTGGGCTGAGTAACAAAAGCAAAGTGATTATTAAGTAAGTTTGTAATATGTAATGACATTTAATAAAAAAAAAATGAACTTGCCTAGCGCTGTTGATGCTCAGCATGTGTATACAAATTTATTGTTATCTTAATTTTGTGCATTTTATAGATCATGAAAAATTTACATTTTCCCATCACAACAGATACGGTAACAAAACAAATATGAGCGCCATGTACGGCACACTAGGCTTTATTATTTTGTCTCGTGGGTAATTTGTCACCGCCTGGCTGTGACTGAATGCATTTCCACCTGTGAGCCCTGTCAGGACTACAATGGCTGCTGTAGCCCGAATCATGTACAGTGTGTCTACCTCTCTGGTCCCCACTGAGCTCTGTGTCTGAGGCCTAGCAGGCTAGCAGGGGGAGAGGATAGAGGACATCATCTATAATTCCCTGCACCATCTCTCTCTCTTAAAAGGGGCCTGCGGTACCAAACAAAGCCCTGCTGCTAGACAGCTCTGGAGATGAAGACGAAGCTGAGGTTTCACATCTCCATGAATAAGGTTAGATATTAATCCAGCTAATAGAAGAAAAAAACATGCTACAGGTTGCTTTCTCAGCTTCCTTTGTGGGAGTATTTCTTTGTGTTGCTGACTGTCTGGCTTGTGAATAGGACCCCCCTCCATCTTACTATGTCCATTGAAAAAAAATGGCTTCTAAATACAAGCTATTAGAATATTTGTGTAGATGAGTAATAAGTTATTAGTTGCAATTACTGGTCATCTATTAGCTTGGTATAATAGACTGATTAGGCAGCGGGCCTTTTAACTTCTGAAGAAGTAATTTGGAAGACAGCCTACCTTTGAGGCAAAGAAAGGTTTCCCTTATTCAAGCCATATCTGGCTATTGTACTAACAGACATGTTATAATGGGATTACTAGCGACTACATTGGACTCATAAAATTAATGGCGAACGCATCATCTTGTATAATTCACAGGTACTGGAGATGAGAAGAGATCCTGGCTAGTGAAAGGACACTTCAAACAGGATGAATAGGGAGAGGTATATGCATTAAACAACCTATATTTAATGTAATTTACAGCATATGGCAAATGGTGGCAGGAAATTTCACTCCCTCAATATTTATTCAAGGTGACTTCAGCACATTTTTACTTTTCTTTGGGGGTGGGGGGTGCTTTTTGGAGTCATGCTTGCCTCAAAATGTTACATTTTGGCCGGTCTGTGTTTGACCTCGGATAAATTGGAAGCATAGCCTCCTCTGTACAGGTAGTACTGGTCCTTTGTCAAAGATGATGACAAAACCTCCATTCATGTTCTGTCTGAGTTTTCCAAGGACACTCCGTTGTTGTAAAACATTTCCCCTGCCTGAAATCGTTCATAATAAAGAACAATGGCAGCTCTTGTGGGCATGGTGCTTGGACTACTTTTGTTTCCATCAGTCTTTCTCTTGCCTTCCCCGTTATCTTCAAGCCAAGGAGATGCTGGTAAATCAATGCCACTGTAACTGTTTGCACACAATTATGTGCATGAAAAAAACACTATCAAAAATGAGAGAAGTTGTGTAAGGGAAAATCCTGCTCTGAAATAAGTTGCCATAGACTTGAACTATTCCAAAAGGGTATCAGAGCTACATAAAAGAAGTTTCTCCCTGAACATACAGTAGCATGATCAGTCTAATAAAAATAATAATAATAATAATTAGAATGCAATTTATTTTAGGGCGCCTTTCAGGACACCCATCTGTATAGGTAAAAACATTGAAACATGAAAAGGCACCACTACAGACAATCACAAAACAAGAGATGTAGGGTGAGCAGATGTGTAGGAGAGATGAGATAAAAAAACATTAACATTGTGAGGCTAAAGGGAATCGGACAGAGAGGGTGGGTGTAACAACGAGTAGGCCAGTTTGAACAAGTGAGTTTTGAGGTGGGATTTTAATGTTGTTATGGTGTCAGCCTGCTAAATGTGTGGGGGCAGGGAGTTACAGAGCCTGGGAGCAGTGCAGCTGTAAGCCCTAGCACCCATGTGCTGAGGCGTGAGGTGGGGATGGTCAGAAGACCAGCTAAGGATGATCGCAGGGAGCCGGAGTACCCCTGGAGGAGGTCAGAGAGATAGGTTCTTGTAGTCGCTCAGGTTTTAGACAGGGAGCCAGTGCCGTTGGATGATTTGGTGCGGGTAATGATCCAGACAGCCGAGTCCTGAATGATTTGGAGCCTGTTGAGTAGTTTGGAGGAAAGGTCGGAGAGAAAAGCATTTTTCAAGTCAATCTGAGATATGATGAATGCATGGACCAAAACTCCAGTGCAGGATAGAATCAGAAATGGGCAGAGCCTGGAAATGTTGCGGAGGTGGAATAAAGTAGTCCAGGTGATGTTTTTTTATGTGAGTAGCAGAGAAAAGGGTGTTATCCATCAAAGTGATGTTTGGGGCTGTGGTGTTTGTTTTAGGGTGTTTTCACACCTACCTCATTTGGTCCGGACTTTTCAGTTTGATCCAAACCAAAATTACAGGTGTGAAACCTCCCCCGGACCATGTTCCGGATCAAAAGACCAAAGTTTGGTCCGATAAAAAGAGGTGGTCTCGGTCCGGTTCGTTTATAGTGTGAAAGCATTTTTTGGATGGTTCGGACTTTCGGACCAAATACAAGAAGCTCTGGCAGGCTCTCCTTGTGTTACAATATCGGGGGATCTCCTTTAAGGAATAGCTCGGTGCTTAGTGTGTAGGCTACATGAGAGAGAGAGTGACGGTGTCAGCGCTCAGAGCAGACAGCTGTCGGCTATCAGAGCAGAGAATACATCAGCAGTTTATTTGCTATTGTTTAAGTGGTAGGAAATGTACAGTGTATGTTTCCGTTTGTCTCTGAATAAATGATGCAGAAAGAAAGTTCCCGTGTCTTCTCAACATCACAACAAAACAAAAAGAGCCACGGCAGTAGGGGAGAGCAGCAGTCAGTTGAAAAAACTCTGACACAGAGAGAGGATACGAGAGGACGGGGAAGTCCGTCTACAGACCAATCAATTATCAGTATCAGGAGACGCAGCTCACGTATGTGATGATGGCAGGACGTAGTTTTGTCACGTATAGATCTTTAGTACGCTTGCATAACTGCAGTGTGAAACCAAAACTTACCGGATCAAATGTATACAATGTAACAAAAACATGAACCTTGGCCCGGACTTTGGTTCAGACTTTCAGGTGTGAAAACGCCCTTAGACTTTGGAGAGGGTGTTTTTTTTGGAGCCAATGTTCAGGCATGGGCATGTGTTCGAAAGCACGCATAGTCGGACACACAAAAACAACACAAGCGAGTCAGTCAACGAGAGAGAGACAGGTATGGTGTTATGAAATCAAGGAGAGGGTTAACTTTTCCTGCTACAGATGTTCCACCGTGGTCAGAAAGAACAGGGGAGACACTTTGTTTCTCTCACTACATGACTGTAGAGTCACTACTCACTCGAAAGCTGATCGCCGTCCCTCTCTCACTTCTCCCTCGCTCTATCACCTACTCCCCACACACACATACACACACGTCGGCTCGACGCACACACCAGCGCACAAGTATAAAGATCAGGACACTTACGTTATTTGCACTACAAAGAGTTTATATTTGTTATTTATTTTTGGTATAGTGCTTAACAAGCAAAATTTAATTTTGCCCAGTTGTGGCCTGTTGAGGTGTTGTGTTATTTGTATCGATCCACTATATAAACATAATATCTACATACATGGCATTTGATTGGAGGCTAGTCTCACTTTGTCCCACAGCAACATTAAAATAGTTTAGATTTGTGTACATTGTTTCTGTTAATAATGTATTGTATTAAGTGTCCATTTCATTATAATATTCAGATTTATCATAAATAATTGAACATGCACATGTATTTTAAGTTCCATTAAAGAGGGGTAGGTGGAGGTGGGGTCACATTTGAGCATTTAAAAATGTACTTGAAAGTAATGTAATAGTTACTTTCTGAAGTGACTAGTTACTTTCATAATTTGTAACTGAATAACTAATTTAGTTACTTTTTGGAAGAAGTAACTACGGTGGCCGACAGGGGCCCTGCAACTTAAGAAAACACACGCAAATAGACAAAACACAAGCAAATTAAGAAAACAACTTCATATTAATTTGACAACACATGCGCAGCATTCAGCAAACGCGCTGCAAATACACACAACACAACCAAATACATAAACACGCTGCAAATACACACAACACAACCAAATACATAAACACGCTGCAAATACACACAACACAACCAAATACATAAACACGCTGCAAATACACACAACACAACCAAATACATAAACACGCTGCAAATACCACAACACAACCAAATACATAAACACGCTGCAAATACACACAACACAACCAAATACATAAACACACTGCAAATACACACAACACAACCAAATACATAAACACGCTGCAAATACACACAACACAACCAAATACATAAACACACTGCAAATACACACAACACAACCAAATACATAAACACGCTGCAAATACCACAACACAACCAAATACATAAACACGCTGCAAATACCACAACACAACCAAATACATAAACACGCTGCAAATACCACAACACAACCAAATACATAAACACGCTGCAAATACACACAACACAACCAAATACATAAACACGCTGCAAATACACACAACACAACCAAATACATAAACACGCTGCAAATACACACAACACAACCAAATACATAAACACGCTGCAAATACACACAACACAACCAAATACATAAACACGCTGCAAATACACACAACACAACCAAATACATAAACACGCTGCAAATACACACAACACAACCAAATACATAAACACGCTGCAAATACACACAACACAACCAAATACATAAACACGCTGCAAATACACACAACACAACCAAATACATAAACACGCTGCAAATACACACAACACAACCAAATACATAAACACGCTGCAAATACACACAACACAACCAAATACATAAACACGCTGCAAATACCACAACACAACCAAATACATAATTACGCTGCAAATACACACAACACAACCAAATACATAAACACGCTGCAAATACCACAACACAACCAAATACATAAACACGCTGCAAATACCACAACACAACCAAATACATAATTACGCTGCAAATACACACAACACAACCAAATACATAAACACGCTGCAAATACCACAACACAACCAAATACATAAACACGCTGCAAATACCACAACACAACCAAATACATAAACACGCTGCAAATACCACAACACAACCAAATACATAAACACGCTGCAAATACCACAACACAACCAAATACATAAACACGCTGTAAATACCACAACACAACCAAATACATAAACGCGCTGCAAATACACACAACACAACCAAATACACGAACGTGCTGCGAATAAAAAACGATGACGTTTGATAAATCCCACGGTAAATTGGCTGGTTTACTAAACAGGGAGGGACTATAAATCCTGTCTGTTTTTTGTTTTATGTATTTCAAGAGCGAATTGGTCCACAATATGAATACAGATTGATCACTTATTTTGTTGGTAACCGTTGTTGTATAATCACAATATTACACTTGAGTAGGCCTATACTTCAGTGATGCGCCTTTCAGACCTCGAAATTAAACCCTCTCATGTAATATGGCTTAAACAAACGTCAACGTTAAACGCTGATGCAGTTTTAAATGTTTTATCACCACGAATTTAGTTGTTTATTTGCGTGTGTTTTCTTAAGTTGCAGGGCGTTTGCCCCTGTCGGCCACCGTAAGTAACTAGTAACTGTAACTAATTACTTTTTAAAAGTAACTTGCCCAACACTGGTCCTGAGTTGGACATATTGTTGTCTGTCGGTATTATATGACAAGAACCATGACATTGCAACACCAGTGATCCAGCTGTCAGGTGGAAGATGATGTTGAATGCAGCAATGAGGTCAACAAAGATAAGGATGTTTCAGCAATCCAGAGTCAGCTGCAGGGAGGGTCGTAACTACAGGTTGAAACTAGATTGTAAGGGTTCATGGATGTTTGAATTTTAGAGATGAAGAGAAGGTTGGATAGGGGCCTGCAGTGGTTCAGGTCAGCTGGGTCTCTTTTATTAAAGGCTGTGATGCAAAACACAGATGAACAGAGGAGGTTCTGCATGCATTTCCACCCTTAAGTTACTGGCTCAAGTTGTGCTTTATGCCTCCTCATTCACCAGCGTCCGCAGATGGAGCACGGGGTTGATTCTGGGCCAAAAACCCAGAACAATATCATCTTTCCATTGGTAGCAGACAAGACAAGTGTATTGCTTTCTTTCCTACCCACTTGTCTCCTCTCTTTATACCTCTGCTTCTTCCTCGCCTGTTGTTTATTCTAATGTGGTCCCGATGGAGCAGCTGGTGGTGACATGGGGTTGATTATGCTGTTCCCACAGTGACATATTCAAAGGAGGCAGAGGAAGGCACCATTGTTGCCTCTGATCTGTGAATGACAGCCCTGCCTGTTGCACCAGCTCCACACTGGCGAGCTCATGGTGAGAGGGGAGCAGGGCGTGTGTGCAGGGACATGTACAGTACATGCCAGACCAATATGGGCTTTTGAAGGGATATATCAATACCAGGACATTTGGTATCAGTCTGCTGATTACCAGCGTTTTTTTTTTGCCAGTTTCAGTTATTAACACTTCAGTGATTACCTGCTGCATTTGATCATTATTAGTATGGAGACATTTCTGAAACAGCATCAAGGTATACTACAACTCTTCACTTCTTTTCTATTAAGCCCATCAATTATTCATGCGACTTAATAACCACCAAAAATATGAGGGATGCAAAACAAGCATATCTTACCAAATAGAATATTGAATAATAGATTAAGAAAAATATTTACAAGATCATCCCCCATCAAAGGATACATCAACTCATTAATCAGCGCCAATGGAAGTACATTTCCAGGATAAAGCCTGACATCTGGCGCGTGGCTCATGCGCAGGATATCCGCTCTCTGTGTGTTGCCATTCTGGAATGTATCTGTGGTGTATCAGATGGAGGTCTGGCAATGCGAGAACTAAGATGTCCTTAAAGTGCTCAGAAATTTAAGCATCTACAAGGCCATAGCCTGGCTCAACAGATATACATTGCTGGGATAAAACCTGACACAGGATGTCCCTACCCTCTCGCTATCGCCGCTATCAGAGCTTGGCGCCGCTCAGGACGGTTATGATTGGTTTAAAGAAATACAAACAAGCCAGAGCGTTTTTTCCCGATATCCCAGAATAGAGTGTCGATGTAGTCAGACCTTACTCTAGCGCTGGAGTATGGTCTGGCCATAGATATAAAACAGTTATACCTTTTTATTAATAATAATTAAAAAATAAATAGTTTATGGGTATGGGTCTGGCAATAAGGGACTAAGAATTCCATGACAGCTGGCAAACTGTCATCTGTTGATGAATATCATGTGGTATGATTGAAAGCTTCAGAAGAGTTTCAAAATGGACCTTGAAGTGCAATTGTTTTGTCAAGAGGTTCAAATTCCATCCTCATTCTATCTCATTTTCCAGACCCAAACTTACTTTGAAGTACATTTATAGTTGACCCAACCCATAACCCATGTATTACGTCCAATCCGACAATTCTGCACCTCACCATTTACTCCCAGTGCCACTACTATAAAGTAGTTTGTGACTTTCTTGCAGCCCATCACAAACCTTCAGCTAATGTGTGCCTCTTTACTAATCCTAAAAAGAATATTTCCCTAACTTAACCAGGTGTTTTAGTTTCCTGAGCCTATTCTGTTCTGAGTTTTCTTGTTGCTTTACCTAAATATGCTTTTCCGCGTGGACATTTTCCCAAATAAATGCCGTCCCTTGTGTTACATGATACTGTGCAAAAAGATCAATCAAGCACATAAAAATCAAACAGCATGTCGAGGTTTTCCGTCACAGAGAAACCTCAGTCGCTTGTTGGACTTTTCCTAGTCCACGCAGTGCATACACTTACCCAGCAGCTCTACTCTGTTTAAAAGCATATAGAATAGTAGCCTAGCGCGCACACAAGCACAAAAAGAATAGTGAAGCTAGTCACTTAGTCAGTACAGCTACTTCATCACAAGGCCCAGTTTGGATCATTTGGTCTGTAATTGCTGCCCACAAGTGAGCCACTCCACATGAATGGAAGTGCTGTAAAGCGTCAGCGGCCATGATCAGTGTCTGCTCCCAGGTAATAGCCCCATCCCTGCCCCATCCCCTCCCCCTACTCCATCCCTGCTTCCCTCTCCCAGTCTGCTTCTCCTGTTGAATGAGAGGATAAAAGTAGTAAGGGCTATTGCATGGGGGTGTGGTGGGGGTGGGGATGGGGCTATTACCTGGGAGGGTATATGCAGTCCATAATTACCTGTAATGAGACTTTTGTCTTGGAGTATTATAGGGATGTTCTTGAAGTCACCCCGAGGGTGGTTTTCAGATGGAGGGAGAGCCATGCACGCCTCAAGTCCTCTCATCGCCCATCTCATCCATATGTGCAGTAATAAGTAATTACTCATTGAAGTCTCATTGAAGTCCATGTGGAGTATTCTCCCTCTCTCTCTCTATCTCTCTCTCTCTCACTCTCTCTCTGCAGATGAATACCCGCCACTCACCTATTACACAAAGTGACACTCCTGGAGATCCGACGTGTCATCTCAATCTTCCTATTCAGCCCTACTTGTTCCCCCCCCCAGTTTGAGAAAACAGCTGGCACCCTTTGATGTCTGACTGGCCTCTCACTGCTGCATCTGACAGGGTATCTATTCATGCTATTCTCAGGACGTTGAAATCATTTTCTATATGGCACCATGCTGCAAATATCTATCATAGGCTTCCTGTGCTGCTTCCTGACACCTAAAAATTGATAGCTCTCACCTAGAGACCACAATTACAGAAATGCTTTGACTGTTTGGTCCGTTGAACCTCTTTTTTCTATTTCTGCCAAAAGGATCCACAGATCAATTTTAGGGATAAAAGAAAACACCAAAATCATCTTAACTTTCACCGGGTGAAACCTCTATTTGTTCTCAATTTGCTGTAGGATAATTAATTACAACATGAGTTGTTTTTTTTAAGCTGTGGTCATCATTGACATTTTGTTACTCGACGTGGCGAGAAACAGGCGCTAAAGTAGGTTGACTAAAGAAGTTGTTCCCAACCACCAGGTCACAAACTACCAGGCCGCACTCTAACAGGCTGCCAGCAAACTGTACGATCTGAAAAAAGCTGATTATTAATCATAAAACCTTGTTGGCTACTTGTGTGGTAATTATCTTGAACTTGGAGTGGTCTGTCTGTGCTACATGTGTCCTCATCACCCACATAGCCTCCTGATCTTCGTGTGCTGTGCCAACTAGCTAGCTAACATTAGTTAAGAACAAAAAGTCATGTTGCCTGAGAGTTTCGAAGTTTTGAAGAGCTGGGGGAGATGACAGACCGAACATCATTCTTCTTAGTGCCTAACCTTTATATTGATTGTGATCAGTAGTTTTAAGGTCAAAGGTGTTTTTGTTCCTACGTTCCTGAGACTTTATTTTGCACAAGAACGTTTCTGAAATTGCGACCTGACCAGGGCCTGAAGTTAACTTTTTTGACCACCAGCCACCGGGGCAGGTGGCACAGTGACTTTTTACCAGCCATTTTTTTTTTTGCCTCATAAGAGTGAAAAACAGGAATTGCTGTGTCTCTATGATCCTATCTTGTCCTATTGATGGTAGCCTACTCATGGACATTGCGTCGTCATCACGTGCTGTAGTAGGGGGGCCAGCCTTGATAATCCTGCATAGCGGTTCACATAGACAGTGAAAGTTGCAAAAGAAGTTTAAATTTTTTTTTGTATAGTTCTTGAAAAAAGAAACTTGTTTTGGGGAGAATAATAATTATTACTATTAATGAATTACTCTGGGCTGAGATTTCCTTAGGAACCTTACCAAAAAGGCTCAGGTATTTGTAAATGTTGGTATAATATGAAAATGGCTGGTGGATTTAAGACAAAAAATAATTTATTGAATGAATCAAATATGAACATATCTGTCACTGTCAGTGGCTTGTTGATCTTTACATTGTTAGTTAATTTCCTAACCTGGCCTGGGACACACATTCATACTGTTTGATAAAGTACTTATTGGACTTTAACTTATCATTGCACTTACAATAACGAGCGTAGCTGTCCTCAATTTAGGTCATCGTGTACGTCTCATCTGCTGTTTATCCTGCATCCACCGTGTGTGATTGTGTGTGTGCACGTCAGTCTCGGGGGGAACTGAGCAGCCCCGCCTGCTGCAGACAGCCGACAGGATTGAAACAGCAGCAGCTTTCAGCGACTTTAGAGTGAAAAATCATTACAGCTTACATTGACGTTAAATTGCAGGACGGTCTGAAATCTTTTGCACGGTCTTTCGCTGTACGTTTTGTTGCTAAATGTGAGCTGTTCGAGTCACACACATCTCATCTTCATAACAGAAACAAGGAAATGAATTTGACCCGTTCTCACTCCCGCTTGGTCAGTGGCTGCACGTGGGACTGCTGGGATTGTCGCGAGTAATGAAATGCAATAGGGGGCCCCAGCTGTCAATCAATGTCTTCCAGTGATGCGGGCCCCTGATTGGTCCGGGCCTCTAAGCAACCGTGTACCCTGCTTACCGACAGTTACGCGTCTGAATCACTCAATTCTCATTGGCTACCTGCCAATGTGGCCCCAAATGCTAAGGGCCCTGGACCCCCTGTTGAAGATCTCTGCTTTAAACCAATCACAATCGTCTTGGGCGGAGCTAAGCGCCGTGCGGAGCAACGCCTTTTGGAAGGAACTTGTTTTGGTGGAACATGTGTACGTTCAAAAGTAGTTTTAGTCGTGCGACAGAAAACTCAGATTGGACAGATAGTCTAGCTAGCTGTCTGGATTTACCCTGCAGAGATCTGAGGAGCAGTTAACCATAGTCCTCACAAATCCACCGGAGGTTAGAACGCCAACACAAAGGAAGCCCAAGGCAACGGATATTATCCGGCCTGAATGAGTGAAATCCGGCGGAATTTCCGTCGGCGACAGAGCAATCCCTGAAGTGGAACGTCGTGGATATAGACTACCTGCAAACTGATCCAGTGCCAAGAAATAAAGGCTGTCAATCTTTATGGTAATGGTCAGATTTGATACCACATAAATACTTATACTGTATGTTATCTATATATGGTACATTTAATATCAATTTTGAATATTATTCAGGTAGAGGTGATTAATAAGCTTCTATAAGAAGCACACGATATTCTTTGTTATGATGTTCTTTCTATTGTTTTGCGCAAATCCACTTTAAAATGATTTGATTTGCTTTTAAATCCCTCAATAGTCTAGCCCCACCTCTACATCTCTGAGCGGCTACACCCTTATACACCCAGCCGTTCTCTCAGGTCAGCTGATCAACTGCGCCTGAGTGGGCCCAAAACGAAGCGTAAGCTCAAAGGCAGGGTTCGAATGACGTGGGAGCCAGTAGGAGCTGAGCTCCCATAGAGAGAGGATGAGCTCCCATGAAATCAGTAAAATCATACACCTGTGGGGGTCTCTAAAAATCATCAGCACCATTATTTAAATCACAAATAAAGCACTTTTCCCAAACACACGGAGCTCTGAAGCAGACCTGTGCGTCGCTTAGTGTCCACTCTCGCTGTAAAAATAGAGACGAGCAGCGCGCCTTCCGTCCGTAGTCTGTGCAGCTTCAGGTTTATAATGGACGCGCTCTGCTGTCGACATGCTGCGGCAGATTTCGTAGTTTCGGGTTCCCACCTCCGATGTAGAGCAGCGTACAGCCACTTCCCTAAACTTTCGCTCATTCAGAGACCAGAGACCCAAACGGGGCTCTGAGTCTGTCAGACGGTCTGAGATCTACCGTCTCAGCAGAGCAATCACGTAATGCACAGCAGACTGTGGTGCAGGTAGATTATTTTCTGAAATAAAGTGACTTTATTCTTGTAATAGCCTATCATAACTTTATTTTTCTCAAAATATCACGACTCCTCCAAATCACAGAGAGCACAGATGGGATATATTTTGAATGTGCACAAAGTTTTGAACATGAGCAGAAATCATGGTTTATTAATCCATTAAAATTAATTCATGTATCATTGAGGTGAATAATTGTCATATGCACATTTAAGGACGTTACTTTCTCAACAAAAGACGCAAAAGAGGAAGGAAGAGTAACTGATGCTAGGCTACATGTCTGCTGACTCAGATATAATTAGAAAAGTCGATCTACAGGAGAATAAATAGCAATACAGAATGCCTGAGAGCCTTATTGTAATATATCCCATTATGTTTTTATATTTGGATGGTAAACTATGTTTCCCTTTACATAAAGATATTTGCAGCATACATTGATTCAGAAAAAGGTAAATAGGTGCATAAAAATGCACCAGAATGCAGGAAATGAAATACTACTTTTTTTTTTTTTAAAGGGACCCCCACAAAGATGAAACCATAATTTGAACCCTGCTCAAAGGGGGCCGAGCCTTCGCTGTTACAGCTCCTAAACTGTGGAATGATCTGTGTCTGCCTCATTAGACTCACCTCTTTGCTCTGTTTTAAAACCCATCTCTTCTCCTCGGCCTTTGACACCTGACGCTGACAAGCTGATTTTATTACAGCAGGGTATGGCTGTGACTTCTATGTGTGTGATGCCTTTCCACTCATCAGTTGTGTGATTTCTATCTGGTTCTGTGTGTAGCTACTTTTGTCTGTGTGTCAGGGGGAATCCGGAGTTCTTAGAACACATGCCACCCTGACCACTAACATCCCCGTGTTTTAATATCTACTTTTGTTTGCCATAGCTGCTTTAAATAAACGTCAAGATGTAACACGATATTCCCTCACTGCTGCAGAGGGCAACAGTGTGCAGAAGGTGACTATTTTTTTTATTTTTATCATACTTAAATGCAAGTCTCTGTACTCTGAATTGAAAAGTTAATCCTGTCTGCCCTTTGGATGAGTCAAGGTGTTCCCAGTGAGAAGTGAAGTTGAGGTGGTTGGAGTCTATGTCCACGACGTTCCACTTCTGGGACTGCCCCGGTGCCGCCGGAAATTCCACAAGATGCCCCTCATTTTTGGCCGGATGTCCGTCACCTTCCTCTTTCTTTCTTTGTGTTGGAGTTCTAACCTCCGGTGGATTTGTGAGGACTATGGTTAACTGCTCCTCAGATCAGCAGGGTAAATCCAGACAGCTAGCTAGACTATCTGTGGATATGAGAATACAAAGACAGTTTTTTTTTACAATGAGCCCTGAAGTGCACACACAAATCCACACCAACAGGTATGTGGTCTGTATTTTCTCAAGGGCTCATTTCCTCTCGTGTCCACAAAACTTATTTTCAAGGCCTTTAATTACTGATTGTGACCATGAACACTGTTATTAAATTTAAGCACAAATTTCTATTAAGATGAATTGGAAGAGTGTGAATGCCATATGAAGAGTGGCATAATTTGACCTGCTTGGAAAGTCACACACTTGATATTTATATGAACTTAAAAATCGAGCTGAAGGGCTAAAGTTTTATTGTTGGAATCACTAAAAGATATTAATCTGCCATCTGCTGCGGTGAAAAAGCAAGAGCACTCTAAACTTAGCTCTCAGGTGGGGTTTTACAATGTGTGTGTGGTTTAAGTTCTTGAGACTTCTACCAGACTTTTTGTTGTCATAGCAGAAAATGAACCCTCGGTGACCGGCGTGCTTAGACTCTCACACACTCTCTCTCTCTCTCTCACACACACACACACACACACACACACACACACACACACACACACACACACACACACACACACACACACACCCACACACACGCACACCACAAACAAACAAAACAGCTGTGCGGGTGGGCCTTGTCATTAGTCCTGCTTGTTTTCCTTTTGATTGAGGTAAGTTGCATTGCGGTGCAACTCTCAATGTGCATTTGAGAGTGAAAGTGTGTGCCATGTGGATCCGTTCTCAGTGTCTACTCAGCACTGGGACTAATTTGCATTCCTTTGTGTGTGAATAAAAGACACCTATTCTGAGGACAGAGTTTACCAGCTGCCATCCCGGACTAGTCCTTATTAGAGCCCTGCTGTTCCTCTGAGAACGCCAGCACATGTTCAACACACGCTGCCGCTCACACACGGGCGCACACACAATACACACACACTCAAGGACACGTGCACCCCCACAGTCATAATCTATTCATACACAAATGAAAACACGCTAACACAGATGCGCGACAAGAAACAAACACACACTTTACATAGAGACTCTCGCAGAGGTTTCGAGCAGTTATCACCAGCACCAGTGGTCATATTTTGTAGTTATCAATTAAAAGGGCAAAGGCCACTGTCTCACACACGTCCGTTTTTTTAAAAAACTAAATCCCATGTAATACTTTTTGTGTTTTTGTGTGTACAATCTGGTCACATAAGTAACACAGGTTTAGATCAGAATAACATGTACATCTTGCACATTGATTTTAGTTTTCACTGCCTGCACGAACCTAAACTTAAGCCCCATTCAGCCTGGATTCATGTCTCTTAAAGAGGTAGGGTGACTTCAACATAATCTGTGCTAGTCGATGATTTTAATTCCATTCGGAGCGTGTATGTGGGTCATTTTTCACTCCCACCCCTTTCACAATTACAGCTGCAGTTTTTTAGTGACCTCACTGGTCCTGCTGTTATTTAACTGTCGTACATAGCGACATACCTATATTTTAAAGTGGATCTTTGAGGTTTTGCCACAATTTATCAGCTCAGTCTGAAATTTGGAGAAAGTCAAACATCATTTTGCTAATCTGATCCATGGAAACACGCTGACATATGAATATGGGCCTATTTGGGAACCAACATGAGGACCCCATAATAGCATATCAAATGTGCTGTAGTAATATCAGCTAGGTAGGTACTGGTATTGTCTTTTGAGCCCTGTGTTTTAGCTACATTTATTTACATTTTGACAAATTGGAACCATTAAAAGTATGTCAAATTAGCTATTAGCAGTTCCTGTTTGCAATATGCCAGTGGATGTACACACAACACATTGGATTAATTTGATACTGAAGAAAATATCAAGAAAAATGTGATGACTCAAACTCTGATGCGTCTTTTTTCTATGATTTATGGACGTTTATTTGCAAAAATTGAACATCGATGATATCCACAGAAAGTGTCAATCACACTGAATGATATCAAACTGTGTTTCATGTCTGTGTGTTCAGATTTGACTTTTTTTTTATTTTTGACTTAATTCAATTCATGCAGTATCTTTGCCTTACCTTAAACTCTCCCACGCTTCCCTGGGGAGGCGTTTGGCTTTGTCCATGTCTATTACAGACCATATCCCGTCATTTCAGCATAGTTAAAATGTTGTCTGGAACGATGAGTTAAATTACCAATGAACACAGTGAATATTTCATTCCTGTCCTCCCCCTGTAAAGGCAATCCCGTCCGAACCTGTTTTTGCACCTATGACCGTCAGGTCCAGGGCCTGAAATTAACACCCGACCACCCACCAAATGCGGGTGGCCAGAGTAACTGTAGGGGGTCCACCAACTTATTGTTCCTTTTTTGAAAGTTTTTCATTACAGAAAAATACTTTGCACATTAGATTAGATTAGATTAGGTTCAACTTTATTGTCATTGTGCAGGTTTAATATGCAACTTAATTTTATGCAATATAGTAGGGGGTCCCCTAGGCTTAAGAAAACGTTGAAGACCCCTGGTTTAAAGAAATACCAATAAACCAGAGCAGGTTTTTCCTCCCATCCCAGAATACTGTGTGGACTCGCCAGACCCTCCTCTGCAGCACCTCGGTGGAGGAAGGTCTGGCAAAGCGAGACTAGTTTGCAGGTTACTTTGAGAGTTTCTTACATTAATAGCAAAACTCATGATTCCTTTTGACACAAAACAGGACATTTGGTATTACTACACAATGTAATTCAAAAAAGTAAAAAGTACAATTCCAATGACATGATTCCACTTCACAGTAGTTTCAATGAAAAAAAAGAAGAAAAAAAAAGCTTTCCAGTCACGAAACAGATATTTCTCTTTTTCTTCTAGTGTGTCATTATTTGTGCACCAAGGGACCAAAATGATTATCCCATGCTTAGTGGCAAAATTGCAAAACCTCTACTTGCTTGTGTGTGGCTTACAACTTAAAAAAGCCACAGATGCTAGACATTTCAGTAGGGGCACTTACCAAGAAGGCTAGCTGCAGAGTGCAGACTATGGCTATAGTGTAGCCTACAAGTGAAACACATGGCATTTTATGTTATTTCCAAGCTAAAGGTGTTCATCTTAAAATACCTTTTGAAAAAGAAAAGTAAGCTCTGTGCCAATTCCCTAAAACATCCAAATGAGGCACATTTCGACTGGAAAATGACAGGATGTCAGTAAGCATACTACTAAATGTATTTTCTTTTTGAATGTGGTGTTAATGGACAGCAATGCATTGCACAATAGACATGTTATAACAAACTGCAGACAATGATGACAAAGCTCCAGTATTATCATTACAATAAATAAAGAAATAAAAAAGTAAAACAATGAAATCCCTGAAAAAGCTTTTTCAGAAGGTTTCCAACTCTTAACTTGGAAGCATCATTTAAGAGTTTGGCATCTGTTGGCTCACACTGGTTCTTGTTAGTACAATACACTGAAGATAGTTTCTTGCAGAATGAGGATTAGTAGATAGTGAATGCTTTATAGCAGGAGTGTCAAACTCAACTTCACTAAGGGCCACATTGAAAATGAGAATCACATCCAGGGCCAGCCATGTAGAGTTTATTGACATGCTTTTATTTAATCGTAAAAGTAAAGTCGTTTTGACTGTATTGTTGCATGTCTCATATAATCTTTTCACATACAATTTGCTCTGCATAAAGCCCTACAAAAGTCAGAAAAAAAGTTCCTTAGCCATCACAGAATTTAGCAAATCAAGCACAACAATGAATACATTTTTTAAAAGCAGGCTACCCGACTTACAACAACCTGTTTCACATGTTTCTGTTTCAATATCAGCAAATCTGCCAAATTCTGCTTTGAGTTTCCTGTCTTTTTGGTTAGGCACACAACTAGGCGGGCCAATATTTATTGTGAACCTAAATTGATATTAGGGCCGAATCAAAATTAGCGAGGGGGCCGGATTTGGCCAGCGGGCCTTAAGTTTGACACGTGCTTTATAGTATAAGTATGAAGTGTTGAATTGGGTCCCAGCTAGCCTCATGAGACCGTCCTGATCTCGCAAGCTCCAGTTTTCCAGTCGCAGATCAGTCTGGCATCTTGAGACGGAGAAAATATGGAGTCGTTATCCAAACGACCAATCAGCGTTGGTTTTGAGGCGGGTTTAGGTGTGACGCAATGAGAAGCGACTGTTCAGTCTAAACAGCATGGCGGCTTCCACGGATGAGATGAGTGTAGCCAGAGTTTGATATATCAACTAGCTCTGCTAGTCGTGAAGAAAATCAGCCTCGTGAGACCGTCCTCATCTCGCGAGCTATCTGGTTGAGTCAGGTTGGTGATAGACAGATGGTTTATCCAATCAGCTAACCAGTATTTTCGACCCTTCCCAAAAGTTCTCCAACGGAAAGTTCCCAGATGGATATGCCGAGCAAATGCGAAGCAATCCATCTGGCGGAGTCAGGTTAGGTCCCAGCTACAGTGAAGTTTTTTTATTCAGGAATGAAGTTGTCCATAAAAAGCACACTGCTACACATAGCACCTTTAACTCTTCACTGGCAGTGGTGATTGTCAGTGGCACAATTCTGATGTGCTCGTGTTATGAAGAGCTACAGTAGGAGGTCTATCAGTGTCACTTGCTGTCACTCCTCTGAATGTTAATGACTATTAGATTAGGGGATGATATGGGGTATAAAAGAAGAAACACATTTTTCAATTTGGGCTAATTAGAACTGAAAATGTAGACACTGACCAGCTCAGCCTTGGCTTGAATACCTAATAACAGAGTGGACAAATTATCCAGCCTCTCTCCAAAATTACAGTCAGGTTTAACAAACGCGCTCTGACCCTGACCATCTGAGGGACAGGCTCTCAATTTGGATCTATTTTATGCTGCTGATAAAAACAGAATACACTTCACCCCCTTTCCGAGCACATGTACATGTATATATGTGTGCATGTGCGTGTGTGTTTGTGAAGTGGTTGCTGATATGCAGGTCCATGTAATGTGTTTTTCAGCCATTATCCCACTATTGTTAGTTTTCTTTATGCCTTTCTTTTCACCAGTTCTCCTTTAATCTATTTTGCATTAATTGCATCTCCCTTAATTGTTTGTCTGTTAAATAGAGAGTTAGTATGGCGCACGACAAGTGAGGAGCGACAATGGCACTTTAGAAGCGTTGCACACAAGCTAACACTCGAGAACACTTCAGGGCGGTAACAAAGTGCAGCTTTTAGTTCACTACAAAAAGTCCTTCAATGGTACTGTCCATAAGACTTTATTTTAAAATGTATATTTCTTTCAATAAATTAATTTCCTTTTATTTTGCTTTCAGTTACAGATTGTGAAATGTTTTTTTTTAAACCCATTCCAGGTGGATTTCTGAACATTACTGCCTGCTCCTTCCTGCACTAGTAAAGCTGCCAAAAGCTGCCAAAAGATTAATTAGAATTCCTGGATCCAGATTTGTGTAATTACAAATGATCTTTGAACCCCCACTGAGATGAACGCAAATGAGAGGTAGTCATTGAACTAAACATATTCTTCTATTCACAAGCTGAAGGTGGTATGAGACTGCGTAGTAAATAGACTGTTTCCTCCGCTCCGATTTTTTTCTTTTTCACCATTACTCCGATTGTTGGATACTCATAGCTGAGAGAGGGGCTATGTGATGGAGTATGACCGCTGTCACAATACAGACAATAGAAAGGCTCGGTGAAAAATGTAATTTCCCCTCTGTGGAGCTGCAGCGGAGGGGGAGAAAAAAATGAACCCGGCAGAATCATTTGCCTGCAACGATTAGAGCTTGTGGTAATTACTATAATGATGTCTCCAAGTCAAGGCACAGCCAGTACCGCGATCACATAGAAGCTGATCAGAAAATAAAAATTTCAGGGGGCACACAAGGCAGCTAACATCATCTCATTAATACATGCTAAATAAGGAGAAATAAGGAGAAATGACAGAAGGACCCTTCTTGGTCTTTCACAAATATTCCCATTGTATTCCTGTAAATGTTATGAGGTTTGTATGCCTAAATAAAATCACTTGTGTGACTATTAAGATTATTACTGTAGCCTATATTTGTACACTACAGCGGATGACACAGAGGTCCGGTTTTCTGTATTTTCTTTGATGGGAATTTGTGTGGGTTTAATTACTTAAGGAGTTTTTATTTGGAGTGTTCACAACGAGACACAGTCCACATGTCAGGCTTTTTTTCGTGCAGATTTTGACATTTGTTGCACTTGATTGCTTCAAATGTGACCGTTTGTTGGTTTTAGTATACTCATCTATGCTATCAATATTACAAAGCACGTGGAAAATGTTTTGACACAGCATTTGAGATCTTCATATTGGGAGAAGAAAAGAAAAGGAAAATATACTTTAATTTAAATAAATGAATAAATAAAACATAAAAATGGGTATAGACATTTCCCATGGAGTATGGTTTTATACTCATGCTCTTCAGAGTTTTAGCAATCTGGAGATGTTGCACACTAAAGACACATAGTGGCTATTTATTTAGCTGATTCTAACATTATTAAATCATTTTAAGCCAACAAAATGAATAAATAATAGCAATTTTACTTTTTTCCCCCACCATAATTTAATTTCAGGCATTTAGATGATATCATGTTTTTTTGTTTTTTTTTCCAGGTTTGTTCACTGTTTTGTATTTAAACATCTTGCACTTTAACCTTCTCTGTTTTTTTTATTTCAATATAAAATACCTGCATGAATGGATTATGCTCTATTGTGTCAGAAGAAAACTTAGCTAGCTTCAAACTAATGTTGACTAGCAAGTGAAGATTTCAAGTAGCCTGCAACGTAATTTAAGCAAAACAGCACGGTATGTACAGTAATGTAGAAACAGCTTGAGTATGCCTTATCTGTTTTTATAAAAAGTCACGTTTTTAAGAATGTAGCTTGGCTAATGTAAATGCTACAGTAGCTAACATTAGCTAGGATGCTACATTGGTTATCCCTCATTTTTGCCAACGGTACATGTGTAACGTTACATCGGTTATATGATCAAATGATCTGTAAACAAGGACCTGGCTACATGGCTATTAGTCAGAGGTTGTAATAAATGTGGCTCAGTTTCTCTGTGTATCAGTGTTTGTGTTCTGGTTTCTTAGATTGGTAGAGGAAATCTGTAGCCTAGAAATCTAGAAGCACCCTAGCGGCAGCAAATGTACTTTTCAGCCAGGGTCGTCTAGCAACTAGCTTGCGAGCTGGAAAAACCAAATTCTGGCAGGGCCAATCCTATCGTGTATAGAGTCAGTGGGCGGGCTTATGGCTGCTGCTGCTGGTAACAGCGGTCTTTGGAATCGGCTTTGGCCGTGACTCTGGAAGACTTGGAGTTAATCTTTTCTTTGAGAAAAGAACAAAGAACGGCACTGAAGTCATTCTTAAAAAAGGAAGATGTGTTCGGAGTTTTGCCGATCGGATACGGCAAAAGTTGAATCTATCAACTAGCATTGGTTAGTTGTAGAGCTATCCTATTGCGTGCAGAGGGAATTTTAAAGACAACTGTTTATCCCGCCCCTCGGATTGAGCCCTGCCAACGGTGAGTTCCCAGACCCAACATCTGGATGTGGGTCTCGCTTGTCAGGCTAGGAAATCTGCCCTTTAACTCAGAAACAGTTCCCAGTAAAAACTTAAAATGACCAACATGCTGTATCTTTTACTCCCACATACAGGAGCTCATCATTTCTCACATCAGGCCAATCAAATACAGCAATCAATGACTTATTGACTGATTTAAGGATTTAAGATTTATTTATTTGCGTATTTCGGTGTCGCACTGACCGCTACAAGAAATCATTCCTACCACAGGCAACATAACTTTTAACACTTCATCACTAAGTGTTAGACAAGACTCACATACATCACAACACTGTACTAAGTGCAACTTGCACAAACATAGGCTTTACTATATTTTTATTCCCAACTTGTATAGGCCTATACGTTTCTTGTATACTTCTTTCCTTTGTTTTTTTTATTTTTTGAATATTTGTTCTTGTATTTTATCCTATTTATTACTTCTTGAATGTTCTTCGTGTGCTGTGTGTCTGATATTTTGCTGCTGTAGCAATGAAATTTCCCAATTTGGGATCAATAAAAGTCTATATAATCTAATCTAATCTATCTAATTGACTTAATTGGGTATTATTAATCTATTCAGTATTTGGATTACTTTTCACTTTTTGTGTAAAACAAAGTATTCTCCTCATCATTATCATTGATTATTATTATTATAATTATTACATCCAATTAAACTTTGTCTGTGACATTAAAAAATAATCTTCAAATGAGTTCCAGAGTTCGTAAGCATTTAAAACGCACCTTTTTAAAACCAGAGTATAGTTCTAAGAGTGTGGGTGAAAGGATTTTGGGAGAGTGGAGATACAGAAGATGTAACATGCAGAAACTAGGCTTCCCTTAGGAAGACAGTGTTCAGAAAACAGTGCTTTGTGACCAAAAGCAATTTCTTTGTGACTCTGCGACTGGCCCGAGAAGACATGGTGGACATGCTGATATGCACAGATGTTCCCCCTCATATCCACAAGCGTGTGACCACAGTCACTGGTTCGCCCTCGCCTGGCGCCCGCTTACGCAGCTTGCCTCTTGGTCCTTCCACATTACACACTGCCCTGTTTGATTCTGATGGCTCCTGAAAGCCAGGAGACATACGTGGCTGTAACAACATCAATGCGCTTCGCCAGGTTTTCAAGTCAGGGACATGTCTTATTATAATTACTACCTATGTATTATTTATTTTGCTCCAGAGAGACAAATCGTCATGGTGCTCCCTGGACAGTTTTGTGTCTTCCTTTCCTCCCTCCCATCCTCCCTCTTTTCTGTCATCCTTTCCAGTCCTGGGATAGGAGGGATACCACAGTTTGGGAAGAAGACAAGGGCAAGGGGGGAGAATGGTGGGGGCAGCAGTGATCTGCAAATCATTTATTTACGTTTGGCATCTGCATAATGAGCTAGGGAGCCAATGGCAGGCCTGGCTGGCTGGAGACAGGGTGGCATGCCTTCAGTTTTAATGGGCACACTGAGGAAACTTCCAATCCTTCTTGACATTTCTCATAGCGAAATAAACGTGCTCTGGGTCAGAGTGTCTATTAGGAAGATAAGAGACGAACAAGTCAATTATACTTCAATGACTGCATAGCCAGGGGACCTCATTAACATGATCAGGGAGGGCCAGGCTGCAGCAGCCCTCTCCTGTGTGTAGCTCCTGATTAAGTTGTGGAAGAATGACATGGCCCTTTTTTGCCTGCTTTATGTAGAAAAAGACAGAAAAACACAGAGACATAAATATATTCAAACATACATAAGCAAGTGCAAACACTCACATAGATCCACATATACACACAGTGGCCCACACAGTGGCACACATTGGCACACACACACACACACACACACACACACACACACACACACACACACACACACACACACACACACACACACACACACACACACACACACACACACACACACACACACGGCAGACATAGCCAGGACGCCGTGTCTGGCCAGCCAGCCAGAAATTGTTGACACATTCAAAAAAGTGAGAGGCACACTCCATCAGGGGTTGTGGGGAGGTTTTATCTGCTGATAGGTCACAGAAGTATAGATGCTTTGGGAAAACATTTGTGGCAGGGGATGTTGCGAGCTGTCATGCACAGCCTGGACGCATGGCCTAGGGTTGCAAGTGGAGGTTGGGTGGGGAGGAGGGGGGAGCTGGCGAGCGGGCGGAGCACGGGCAGAGGCGGAGGCTCGGGTTTAAAAAAGCAGAGCCTGGGGTTTGGTGGGCGGCGTGGTGCATGTTCTTTCCCCCCTTTTGCTCTGTGCTGGCTTGTTTTCTCAGTGAGGACACTGCGATCTGTTGACGTTGATGGGATGAGTGCAGACAGGGTACAGGAAGCACTGGCTTGTCTTTTCTAGTGCTTGCATAGTGTGCATCACATCCAGCCACTGAGCTAAGGCTCTAATTAATTAATTTAAGTGCTTATCTGGACCAGTGGGAATTGATCAGCAGTCATCTTATCAGTGAAGTGTTGGCTACTACTTTTGACTGGAAGAAAAACATCCATTCATCCAACGATTTCAGTTATTACATTACTGTGTGATATCCAGTCCATGCGTTCTTTTTGGTTTGAAAACAGAACAAAAGCAGTATTTATGAGTAGCTGTAGCAATTGTAGATGTATTTAAGGAAAAATAGATTTCATTTGAAAGCAGTATAATTTTCTTGAATAGCCTAATTTGCCAGAAACATTGGCCAGAAGGACTTGCTGATATTTTAGTGTCAACTGTAGTAAAGTAAAATTATTTATGTAGCAACTTCTTACAACAGACGTCAAGTCCTTCACAATAAAAGACAAGACATGAAATAGAGACAAAATATTAAATAAATGAATAAGATAGAGATACAAGTTTAAAAAAATGAAATAACAGGAGCTGAAACCCCTTTTCTGAGTCTAAGTGCTATTGACATCTTTCTCAATTTTTTGACTTTTTGAAATTCTCCTGTACTGCTGGACATAAAGAAATAGTCCTCTGCTCAGCTGTGCTTAATGGATCTATGAAATGAGTTTAATTTGGCTTTAAAATGTATCTGATTTCTATCAACTGGCCAATTGGCATCCTTATCAGAATCCAGCTTGTTTGCTGTAATGTTTTGATGATCTCTGGTTTGCATATTTTTGTGTGTGACCATGAAAAAAAGAGAAGAAGAGACAGTAACAAGCCTTTGTCCACAGGCACACCAAGCACACACAAAGGCATCCCACTAGGAAAGGTCCTGGACATATCTGCTCACATACCTCCATTATTGCTCTCTGAAACATGAATGATTTGATTATTTGATGACAGCTTATTTCTTAAATCTGTTTCGGCACCATATGTGTCTAATATGCAGCTCGCCCGCCATATGAATGCCTTGCCCTGGGGTCTGAGGGAGGCCAGTGCAGTTTTCCAACCTGGAGGGGGGATTGGCTTGTGAACTCAGACAAGCATACTGCGCTGTGCAAAAGCGCATCGGACTGGATTCAAGTGCATGTTCAAGGAAACATCTTCCTATTGCCATGCTGTGTGTGTCTCTCTCTCTCTCTCTCTCTCTCTCTCTCTCTCTCTCGCTCTTATTGTGAATTAATAAAGCTGTTTGAGGCTTCAAGTGCTGTTTTTGAATATCTTTGCCTCGGCAAACTAACCAAATCAAGGAGAATAAAGCTATGGTAGGCTTCTCTTTCATTATTTCCATTGCCTTCCTCAGGAAATATTCTCGTTATCATACTGCAGGGATTTTAAAACACGGCAATGCTTCATGATTCAAACTAACTTTAACCAGCTTTGCAACCTGTGCCCGGTCACTCTAAAAGGCTCTCTAGTTGATCTGACTGGATGACATTGACGCCCTATGATAAACAATGGCAGACGGTTCATACTACTGACAGACTTTAAATTAATTGAATTATGTCATTATTTCAATTAGATTATTAACCTTATCCTTATTATTATTCATACTCTGTTTTTATGAGTGGCTTCAAATAGACAAACAATACTTGAATAATGTAATCCATCCATTAATGAACTGTGCTGTGTGTGTTAGTGTAGTGCGTTTATTGCCCCTGGGGCTTAGATGAACGCCGCCGGGCAGCTGGAGGCCACACAGGTCAGGACACTGAGGCCGCAGAGAGTTGCTCACTAACGAGCGCCCCGTAATAAGTGTCCGGCACCGCGTCCCCTCTCTCATTCACACCTCTCATTCACACCTCGACTGCAGGGATATCAAATAACTTGTCAAAAGAAACAGAGAATCTTACTGAACTGGAAACTGAAAGGATTGGCTCCAAGTTATGCAAATGACCTCAGGAGCAGTCACAATCATGTCAACACATTCATCCCTATTGAAGCGTGCCATACAGTGGCTTGACAAATACCCTTTTTTATAATTGTTCTGCTCTCCCAAAGAACTGTTTCAACAACTTAGAAAATTACTGGCCTTCAAATTCTCCACTTCTGACAAAATGAATGACGGAGGTCATTCTGGGGTCTTGAGATACGAGTCTGTATCTAACTGCAAATAAAGCTTTGAACAAAGAATAATCCAGAGGAGAAAACTACAACAGTGGCACATTCAGATACTTTTGATGAGACGCAAAGACTCTAGCAGTTAACCTGGCAGTACTTACAAGTTTCAAGGTTAACGTATTTTGTTGTGTGTATGTGGCATAGATGCTCACAAGTCTCTGAACGCTCTTGTGGGTATAATGAGTGTTGTATCACTTGCTGCGTTCCATCCAGGCTGCTCAGAACACTGCATATATATATATATATATATATATATATAGGAATTGAAAGTATCTAATATATTTACATGTTTCGTAGGTAGGTTCGAGGTTACGCAGGGTGGGGAATAACATTCAGCTCATCAGACGATTCCTAAAAATAAAGATTGTTCACGAGTCCTGCATCTCGAGTCCGAATCGAGTCTGAAGTCTTTTGAGGACAAGTCTCAAGTCAAGTCTGAGGGCACTGTGTGTGCGACTTAAGTGCGACTCAAGTCCGAGTCTCAAACTCGAGTCCCCATCCCCGGTATGTGGGGGTTGTGAGTGATTTGGAGGTTGCGGTTATGGCCACTGGGATTGTTCTTGGCCATTTATCTCAGCTAATGGCCTCTCTGCCATGCCAAATGCCCTTCTCTACAAATATTTAGACCTGAATATCCCTCAGGGGACAGAAAAAGCTCTTTAATTGATATACTGTGCATCCCCAAACCTTTGAATTTGGAGGAAGGAGGAACCTGATAAACTGGTGTAAATAGAAGAACAAAAGGCTTCAGCACAGAAAGAAGCATTTATCTTCTTCTCTGCGTTGCTGGTGTCATGCTGAATGTCCCTGCTGCCTCAGATCTCTGCTGAAGAGATAACGCTGGCTGTGCCCTAACAAGACGTACAGTTATGGTTGACTTCATTCCTCTCAGGTCTTCTAATCAAGGCGGAAGAAGACCAAATTAATTCACTTTAAATGGGATAAGGAAATGCAGCACTCTGCTTGCTTGTTCTGTCGACATGTGAGAAATAAACATGCAAGCAAAGAAAAATCAGATGTACAAAAGACCAAAATCACCAGCAGGAATTAATACGCCGTCTTTTTTTGACACAGACTTTCATTTGGATCACCGGCTTGTCTGTGACTATTTAAAGTTGCTTGTTACTGTGGGGAACTGAGGCATTAAACGTTCATCTCTTCAATAACCTCTGAGCCATACGAAAGCTGTTATGTTTGGAACAGAGCACAGCACGAGTGCCACTTTGCTCTCTCACGGCAGGTTGTTTTACTCGGCCTCTCCTGATAACACGGAGACTTTATTAGACCTGTATTTTGATGCTCAACAATACTGCTAGTTTAGGATGGTTACGGCTTTTATTTTGATATGAACAATATGTTTTACTGACTTGTAAAGAGACAATTGCACCACTTAACGCACCTTGCATATGTAATAACCCTAATAGAATTTGTGTAAAGTACTACGTTAGCTTCCAAAGATACCAAATGTGTCTAATTTTGGGGAAATGTGTATGAACTCATGCATAAGACATTTAGCCTATGATATTTTTCATTTCATTGGGGATGTTGCAGCCATAAAAAAAAAAAAAAAAGGTGTTTGTGTCAGGCACTGTAGAATAAGGTTCTTTTTTCAACTTTAACCCATAATATTTAGATTTGATAGGATGTTGCAGCCATACAAAATAAGGTGTTTCTTTTATTGCTAGCCCAGTCTACCTCCTCAATTGAGCCACTACTCAAATGAGTTGATCATGTAACCTTGGCATCATTGGTTTGATTTCGGATTGGTATTTCGGATTATCCCTCTGTGTGTGTGTATTGTGAGAGAGTGGATGCACCCTGAAGGCTAAAACAGGTCACAGTGTCAAAATGCTCATTTGAAGATCAGGGCCTGCTATAATTTTCACACTTCCCCACGTGCTGGCTAATTGACCCTAATTGCCCAATTATCTGGTCAGTGATTTCCTTTTAATTATTCGGGGGGGTTTTCTCCTCCCACTCCTTTACTTTCCTATATATTGCTAGAAATAAAGACAGGCTTTGTTTGGAGTGTCATGTTCAATAAAGTGGGCTGGGGTGGGTCCCAATTAATATGCTGAGCTTAACCATCATACAGAGGAGAAAAACTGGAACTTAATGGGGACATTTCCTCAGGACATAGTTTAATCTGATTACATCAGCTTTCATTTGAGCAATGCTGCCTGCAGGGTATACATTTGTCTTGAAGGTATGCTTGTTAAACTAAGAAAAGTCTTAAACATCCTCTGATCCTAAATTACTCACCTGTAAATGTCCCCATGTCCTCGAGCAGGAAAGATGCGTTCTGAGACGTCATTAATTTGATCCCATTACGACCAGATGTTGTTTGGACCAATAAAACATCCTTAGAATGGCAATACTGGAGCAGTTAATATAAAAAACAGACACTTCACTCAAATAAAAAATTTTTTTTTTCACTTACCCTCATAGACACAACATCTTTAATATCTGGTTTTGTATGCCAGTGTTTTGGAATATCCAGCTCTGACTTCTGCATTCAGAGTCATCTGCTGTCAAATGAGGAACAAATGAGGAACAAATGAGGAACAGATGAGGAACGGATGAGGAACAGATGAGGAACGGATGAGGAACGGATGAGGAACAGATGAGGAACGCATGAGGAACGGATGAGGAACGGATGAGGAACGCATGAGGAACGGATGAGGAACGGATGAGGAACAGATGAGGACAATTTCAAAAGGAGAAAATATTGGTTTTAGCATTGTCATTTTTGGATTTATTACAGTAAATATATTACATATTGGACCTTTAACAACGTATTTTTACACTATGGTATTGCTACTTTTACTAAGGTAAAATATTGCAATCTTTCTTCCACCATTGACAAACACAAGGGAAAACATACAAACTCCACACACAATGGACCAAAGGCTAAGACTGATTTATTTTGTGCTTGTTATTTTGCATGTTAACATAATGCATTACCTAAACACTTGCACATGCATTACCATACACTCTGACATATTTTGGTTAAACCCACAATGTTTTAGCCAATGATCAGTCCAGAAGTGTGAGGTTTGTATGAATGGTTTTTAACTGGTCTGAAGAGTCCTCTCATCTCTTAACCCCCCCCCCCCAACTATCTCTCGCTATGTCTGTCACTCTGACTCTAATAGCTCTTCTCTTCCTTGCTAGTCTTAGGAGTATCTCTGTGCTGTGGACCTTCGAATCATATTACCCAAGGCTAGTCCAGACTCTTGAAATTGTAACCTTATGATCCTCCAGGCCAAAGTTAATGGGACACCAGAGTCCCAACCCGCCCCAACCAGCCCACTGGATTAGTGCTACTCGGAGCCGATCACAAGCAGGCCCGTCAGAGACGCCCTTCAGACCATCTAACTGCAAATCTGAGGCGGCACCTCTGGGCCCAAGACCTGCCTGAGTTTACCCATAGCCTCAGGTCATGTGACCTCACTGACCAGCCTCGTTGCCCTCAGGGAACGTACACTGCAGCAGCAGCAGAGAGGAGCGAGAGGCTGACCGACCCAGAAAGACCAGCATGGTCAGACACATGATGGTCACATGATGGCCCCTCCCCATTTTCTGTGGCCAAAGATATGAAATAAAGAACATCTGGAGGGCATCGCTGCAAGCAGCAAGAGGCGTGTCTTTGGCTGCAGTGAGGCTGGTCAGCAGGAAGTGAAATTAATGAAAGACAGAGATAAATAGACATCGAAAAGATGAAGAAATAGAAAGATATCAAGTACTCAGTTGTGTTCCAGTTATGGGAGCTCAACTGCAACTTGTTCTACACATTGGAAACCTCTGATTTATTGAATACACAGTGCTGTTCAGCTAGTCTCGCATTCAGGGCCGGCTCTAGCCCATTGGCTGCCCTAGGCGATACTGAACACTAGCTAGGCTACTCCTTAAAGCAGTTTGGCTAACAGGCTAACACTACGTTTTTATTTTCCTTTTTTAAAAACTTAAAGCTATGTGTCAACTTGTGTCAGTCTGTTCAACTTATTTTGTATGTTTATCACTAGTGATACTGTTTGGAGAAATGGCGACAAAATGCTTCCAAATATTGGTCATCTGTCAAACATTCTTGAATAAGTTTTGATCAGGCTAGCTAGCTCCATTTACCAAGCAAGCTTACTAGGAATAGAATGCTATTCTAGCTAGTGCTAGCAGAGCACGCAGTGATAGCTAGCTTCTACCAGCAATGAAACGTCGACCATTAATAGTCACACAAAACTAAAAATTTGAATAAACTTTAGAACTAATGTCTGAGATGAAAATACATACCTATATACTGGGCTTTCTTCTCCTCCTCTTTTCTTCATTTTTGTCCCTGTGCACCAGTTTGGACCTTTTCATTTTGAGAATTGATATTCTAACTAACGTTAGCTTGATCGAGTGTGCCCATTGCCTTGCAACGCAACCATAATGTCGTCAATCGCCTAGTTCGCCTTTAGCAATCGCCGGCCCTGCTCACATTGCCAGACCTTCCTCCACAGCGCTGCGCAGGAAGGTCTGGCTAGTCCACACAGCAGTCCGGGATAGGAGAAAAATGTGCTCTGGTTTATATTTAAACCAATCACAATCATCTTGGGCAGGGCTAAGCGCCGTACGGAGCGACGGTGCCTCAGCAAAACAGCCTCGGGAAGGGACTTGTTTTGGTTGAACGTGTACGTTCAAAAGTTGTTTTAATCGTGCAACAGAAAACTCAGATTGGACAGATAGTCTAGCGGAAGAGGAAGGTGACGGACATCCGGCTGAAATGAGGGACATCTGGCGGAATTTCTGGCGGCACCTAAACAATCCCGGAAATGAAACGTCGTCGATATACTGTAGACTACTGTTGAGCTAACCTATCAATTGACCATTTGCTAAGCATCATCCTCCTTAGTTACTGTTGCAACGCCTGTCGAGCTTGCACTCGCTGTAGCATGGCCCATGCAGTTTACAATGATAATGGTGCCAGATAACATTTGACATGGTAATACTCAGTAATAGTAATAAACAGTAGGTCCTTGGTTTCACACAGAGGCAGACAAAGCTTCTTAATTATGGATGGCGACCGTTGATTTTGCCAGCTAAAACTCGCTGGGAGATTTTATCAGGGCTAGCTAGCTGATTAATTTTCATTAGCTCCGTGAGTTGGTTGAAAAATCTGTGTCCAGCTGACTTATTTGGAAATGAGAAGCCTGTGAAATGGCCTACAGCCTGTGCATTTGATGGCAAGTCCTAAGACATGGGCAAGACATGTCAGATCAGGCAGTCATTTGGGTGTGACATAACCGTGTTTGAATGTTTGTTTACCCTACAAAAAAAACATACCTGAAACCGCAAGTCAGACTATGATGCTTATGAGATTTATGCTTCATTGTTTATATTTTCATAATGTATGTTTTACTTTTAACGTTAAAGACTGGTAAGATGACGACTCACGTTCACTGATGTGTTTGGGAAGAGTGACTCAGGTGACAAAGCTGGGGTTGCTGGAATATAAGAACCCCCAAATCAGGACAGGACAATTGCAGATAAAAGGCAAGAAAAAGGTGAATGGTTAATTTTCTCAGAATAGCCCAAAGCCATTCCTCTCAATGTGAATTTGAATTGTATTTATTTATTGTTTTTTTATGCTGCTTTCTTGCCAAGGTCTCTCTTGAAAAATAGATGTTAATCTCAGTGGCATGTTTGCCTTGTTAGATATGGAAAATTAAAAATACAAAACAAAAATAATTAAGAAGAAGTATTTTTCCTTAAACTGATTTATAGAGATTTAGTATTGCATTTCCATAAACATGCAAAGAAAGACAAAGAAAAAGAATGGTTGAAATCTGCGCAAATAATCACAAAGGAATTCCAAGCACTTAAAACAATTACCCACAGTGCAATTCATTTAACTATAACAGATCATTTATATATTCTATATTTCTTTTTGTATATTGTCTACTTATTATTTTTTATGTGTAAGGGACTTTACGTATGGTTCAAGCTCCAAAAAAGTTGAATCCTACAATTCCCCTTAACGCAGCTTGAAAGCATCTCTTCAGTAGACAGAAAACGCAAATGTTCTTTTAGAAATATGTAGTCTCCATGCCAACATAACCTTAGTGACATCACCAGAGTTATTTTTAGAAAGACTTCCAAAAGCTCCTTCAGGGTCAAAGAAGACATTTTACAACAGTCTGAGTAGCACTTACTGTAACTAGCCTAGTGCCTCTTTAACATGTAGCCAGTGTTTCACATTTAAAAACGAGGTGTGTGCAGTTTCTGTGGGAAAACTCCAGTTTTCTTTACAATACAGCAACAGCCTCTGTACATGTGTCATTCAGAATATATCTACAGTGTGACACAAAAGGGGACTTAGACACTTGGCGCTTTGAACCTTATTAGTTCCACCTTTGTGTCACCAGCGCTTCATCTGTCCGTCTGTTGTCCATTTCACTACAGCTTTGAATGCAGGCTGTTTTTCAGTGACAGAATTTCAGTGAACAAATAAGGAAAATCAAAACAAGCATAGCAGCCACTTGGTTAGAGAGAATAAAAGCTATACAGTATTAACAGAGTGAGGAGATAGAGATATGGCTGAGGCTCTTTATTGCGCATGAGAGAAAACAGAGGCAAATATCTGAGTCTAACTGCAAATCCCACTTAAAGAACGGCGTCAAAAGAATTAGGTCTATAACGTCAGAGCTCAGCATAATGGAAGCCAACAAGTTGACAGGGAACTAGATAGTTTGTGGTGGGCACGCAGCGGCTGAAATATCCGGCAAAACTTGTATGTTGACTAGTCTTTTATCTGATTGGATTACTGTTACTTAGCCCACATGCAGTCGAGCGTGAGTAACACAAAGCTCTTTTTTTAGATTTCCTCCCTCTCTCCTGTTCTGTTTAAGATCATTGTGGGTGGAGATGATGGATGGATGTAGACTCACTGACCTACATAAAGGACATTTCCACACTCGTGTATGTCATGTAAAGGACGTATAGGCCTCATTTGGACCGTACAGGACGATTATATCTCTAATTTCAGTGCCTAGAGGCTCAAATGAGGGCCACATTGGTACCAATCAACATGAGGGTTGAATGCATTAGTGAGCCGATGCAGAACATTTTAAAAGCAAGCAAATCAATGCTGTGTGTCATCTGATTCTACATCTCATGGGGGGCTAACATGTGTAATCATGAATGTACAATTATCTAAAGTTAGTGGGTTCAATATTTTTATTTTTATTTTAGTGCATCCAAACAACATCCACTGTGAAATAGTATTGATATGAGCAACTGCAGTTTGAGAAAAAATCACAATATATATATATATATATATATATATATATATATATATATATATATATATATATATATATATATATATATATATATATATGACAACATGTTTGAGGTTTGTCGATACTTTCACTGCTGCAACCTTTAATTTGGAATACACTCCCACCTTTCAACAGATTTTTTTTTTTGGAAACCCTATTCATCTGCTTTGTCATTGAGAGAAAACATGGGGATGCTGGACTGTGTTTTCAATTAGGTTGCTCGCTGTTTACAGGTATTGTGCTGGGGGCTGTTGGGCCAGCGTAGCCTGGCCTCCAGGCCATTGTGCCTACAGACAATAGATAATTAGCTATCCACCCATATGCAGCCAGCATAAGACAGATACACTCATACAAGCACACATATATAATTTTATTAAGACAGGGACACAAATACTCAGTTTTGTCCTGAATTGTCATTGATTGATCTATTCTGCTTGCATTTGTTTTTATTTCATGAAATAATTTGACCTGAACTACTGAGCGTTTGCGGGGAGATTTGAGTGTGGAATGGAGGAAAGCACAGGGAGGATTCAGCACAAGGTTAGAGTGTAATCACAGCTATTTACAGGTCTGTGAGACATTCAATGACCAGCACAACAGATGAATCTTTTAAACAACCTTTGGGGTATGAAAGTAGTTACCTCAGGCTGTATGTTTGCAGATTCTATTAATTAATTAAAGTTGCATGGTCCTATGAACAGTTTGTCTGATTGTTTTGGTCTGGTTTTTAGTTCTCCGAAGCAGTCTGAATTATAAATGAAATCTTTATTCACTTTTGTGAAGACAACTGACCTATGACGCTCGCAACGCGTTTGTCATTTTAAATTGCCATGTAAAATAATGGCATTTTGTGCCTTGGATTAGTTTTTTAAAGGAGACATGTATTTGAGACCAGATTCTACCCATGCAATGAGCCCCTTACGAGATGGAATATTCACTTTTCTTGGCCACTTGGGGGCTGCAGAAGCCAGTTTTAAACAGAACACAGATATGTATGGTGAAAATGTTAACATTGAATATTAACATTGATTAAGAGTCGTGTTCCTTACCTAGAGTCTTCTACAAAATGCATTGTGAAGGCCTATATGAACTCGTGAAATTATACTTCAGAATCGGTTTTAATAACAAGGAAATTATGTATCTTTTAGCGCATAAACACAGTATGGTGATAAGTATTAGGACTTTGAACAGATTATGACGAAAATTGCGTCTGTTCAGAAGGAGAAACCACACAAACTTGCAAGAGGTGGCCGTATTCAAGGCTGCAAACTGAAGCTAGCTTGTAATGGACAGATGCAAGAGTATCGATAGTTACACCTACGTGCAATACAGAGAGGATATTTTGTATCACAAGACACAATAAGACAATTGATCAAACTGTTTGAGGAGTGGCCGTGGGGCTCAGGCGAGCCCGGCACTCCAAGGATGTAACCCATAGCATATCTATGATGTTGCCTACATGGCAGCTGGCATGGCGGACAGTCGCTCTAATGTGATTAAGTGATAAAGGAGTTGAATTTATTCTCGTCATTTCAACTTTAATCTTGACATTTCAACATTATTCTCGAAATGGTAGTTTAACTTTATTCTCGTCATGTTGACTTAATTCTCGAAATGCAAAATAAATTAAAAAAAATCTTCCTCCTTAATTTTTTTTCCCTTGATGTGGCCCTAATGCTCCGTCGTAGGTAGCTTATGACAGGTTGTTAGGTTTTTTGTCGTAACAGCAGCCTGCTGCATCTGAAAACGATAGATGAGAGCTGTTAGAGTGAATGAAAACAGTATGTTTTGGGCCATAAAACCAATGATCCAATGTAAATATAATGATTATGATTTTAGCAGCTTTAAAGCTATAGTGCGTAGTTTCTGTCTCCCACATGAGGAATTCTAAGTAATGACAACAACACTGTCGGCGAGTCCACATGATACAAGCCTTACGTGATCGCGCAATTACTTATTTTTTCAAACAAGAGGAACTGGCCTCAAATGCCAAGCCTTCAACATAATTTGAAATGGACACAATGTTTTCCGTATTCATTCTGTGCACCTTTTGCACCATAGTGTCAGAACAGCGTGTGATGTTGATTTGGTACAGGCCCCTGTGACATATTGATCAAAAAGAAAAGATACAGGTTCTTTAATGTATCTGTCAGGTGAACAAACTCAGGTGGACCCTTGAGCAGATAAGGAGATAACACAACAGGCGGATTTACATGCCGCAACTGATGCAAGCAAAGGGGCCACCTCGCTCATGGTGGCCACATCAAAGCCAACCTGGTTATTAATGGGCAAGGAAAGCACTGAAGGCCACATTACCATCACACACACACACACACACACACACACACACACACACACACACACACACACACACACACACACACACACACACACCTCGCTGTCCTCATTTATAATCAGCAACACACACACTGAACATACAGACGGCAGGACGGTCACGCACCATAACCACACAAGCAAAGAGGGACAAAATACTTTATATATATAAAGCTGTAATAATAAATATATAGCTGTTGTTGCCTCTCACAATTCATTAGGCAACTTATTGAGCTCAAGATGCAATATGCATGTTAACTTAATGGGTTATGTCTGGTTTCAGAAAAAAAGGGAAATTGCTTTGATGTTTACAAAACGTGGCAGTAAATCACTGGCAGCGATTAATTACAGAATTAATGAAGATCCAGAAACAATAACCACGGCTATTGTTGCAAATGCATGCATGTTAATATCTTAAAATGCATGCATGTTAAATGTGATTTCACACAATGGTGCGCCTCAGAGTGTATTCAGGCCTATTACTGGTCTCCAGTGTAATGGTGGGCTTACCTTTCTTTGTCAATCAATCATTTCAATTCATTTTGGTCCATGGTCACCACTTGTAGATAAAAATTCAAACTTTAGGAACATCCATTTATCACACACAATACAAATTATAAAAAAGATACACGCATTACATAACACGATACGGTTAAACGATGTATTAATTACAGGCCCACAATTCTACATTGTACAGTATTTAGGACGATATGCATACGAGTAGCACTATGAATACAATAATATTAGATCTGAAAAAAGGAATTGCTCCAGCATCACCATTTGTTGAAGAAACTAATGTCTCTGCCCCTGTGGACCTTCATCAAGACTCTTGACGAAGTTCCAGAGGAAAGAGTGAGGGATCTTCCTTTTTCAAGTCTAATGTGGTATTTTCCAACGCACCTGCATCGAAAAGTAGTTGGATGTGCGAAATGTTTCTTTGTAAAATACACATTTAAAGATAGTGTACCATGATGGACTAAATCCCCCCAATATCTAAGAGGTAGATTTGTCCCCCTCAAAAAATATGAAAGACAACCTAATCCCCAAAAGAGTTAAAAATAACTGTTCAGGGGGCTCAAAACATGTACGGACAACAAGAATTGGGTCTACTTTGCAACATTGAGGGGTTGAAGAACACAACAGGGCCGTGAAAACTAAAGATAGATTTAAGTAGATTCAAACTTTGGAGCTTGTCACTTTAACAAGGTCTCATTCTCTAGCAGATTTGTTGTTGAGATGTACATGATTCTTAAATAAAACACCCTGAAACACGTGTAATGTTTTGAATATGCATAATCTATATCTACGACAGAGCATGTTATTCTCCAATCCCAGAATGCTGTGTGGACTAGCCAAGGTCTGGCAAAGCGAGACTAGAATATGCAGAAAGTTTTCAACAATACAGGAGAATAATTATTTCCTTTACATTTGCACCATAAATTGTTGCATAGTAAAATTCACTAGAATGCAGGAAATTAAGTGTTTTACGCACACATTTTATTTTATTTTATGGGGCATGACCCCCCGCCGTTATCATGTGTCCCCCCCAATGTTAAAACAAAACCTACGCCCTTGCCTGTACTGAAGTTTCAGCCACAGCAATATCACAGGTGGCGTTAATTTCCAAATGGGATTCAAGATATCTAAAAAAATATATCAAAAAAGTAGGCAGAACTTAAACTATTCATACCTGTTTTGATAAATAGAACTTGTCTTTTGTAGTAATCAACCACAATCTGCTAATTTGAATACCCAGTGTTGTGGGGTGCAAATGTTCTGATCCGGGGTCATTAAATAATGTCTTTGGACTGACTTGTTTGCATGGTGGAGCAGAAGTGAAGGGATTAAGGTCACATGCAAATGTCTTGCTTGTAATATTTTCAGCATGTGTTGATCCATCTGGAGCTCGCAGCAGAATAATAAGCACAAGCCCGGCTAGCATGTGCCGACATTCAAAAGGCGGCAAAGACATGCTCAGCAGCTAAAGGCAACGTGCTGTGCATAGCTAACTAAACTAGGCTAAAACATGTTCAATTTCCCTACTCTTGAATTATTGCATAGATGAACAGAATCCTTGTCCTAAAAACCAAATATCTGGACCTGTCACTTTTGAATTATCACTGAAATTAAGGTTCAAATCAGCAAACCTACACCTCACAAATGTCAAAAAGTGGCCTATTTAGTAGAATGTGTGGTGTTTTTCAGTGATGAGCGCTGCAGGGAATGATGTCCGTGTGCGCCCTGTGTTGCAACAACATTTAATTAAACCCGACTTTGGGTCGTGATCACACATGTCACGTTGGATTTCAGTGCAAGAATCCCCGTGCTGATTGCAAGGCTTCATCTAATTGTGGAAAAGTTGTCAAGGCGTTGGCGCTCCTGCTTGGTATCTGCGCGTGGTACCCGCCTGAGAAACAACAGGCTGTCTGAAACCTGCGCCCGCCACTGCCTCTCAGGCTAAAACCTGTGCGACGTGCAGGGCCTCACGAACTGTCTGCAAAACGGAGGCGTCTCTCTAAATTACTCACAGAATCATTCACGGGAACAGCAGAACGGTATGAAGCTGCTGAACAGAGGTGGTTTCTTGATAATTGTCCTCATTCAGTCCACCGCCAGCCAGGCAGGGACCTGAATCTGCTGAGAAAATAAAGGTCACTTGGTGTAGCAACTTGTGTTGTCTCACACGACAACAAGTACTTAAGTAGGCTTATTTTGGGTTATTTTGTACAACAGGTTCTGGCCTTCTGAAAAATACAATTAACAAAGTAATACATTAAAATTAAATAAATGCTATATGGTAGGGTTTTCTCTGCCATTATAAGGCTCAGGCACAGCACCCAAGCCTGAACTAAATGAATGTAAAATCAGTGTGAGAATCAAAACTAACTAAATGAATTTTCTCAGATCTGATGAATGTAGTTGGCCCCCAGTCGAGCTCTTTAGTCATTTTTGTGTGTTATTTATTTTTTTATTGTCTGCTCTAGTGGGTCCAAAATGATCTGATATTACATGTTTTTGATTAGAAAAACATCACATTTTCTTGAGGGAGGACCTCTAAACCCCCCCGTCAAATATGGTCACCTAAGGCTTCCACAAACCTGGGGAAAACACTGCTCTATATGATACGAGTGTTATCAATCCTACCTTGTAGACCGACTGGTCTACAGGTCAAAGGTCAGGGTCAAAGCTCATTATATGCTGCTCAGGCACACAAAGAGGTCAAACTAAATGACCACTCTAGCTTTGAGTCACAGATAAGAGTTAAGCCTGTAAATGTCAAAAATGTCATCAGGAACCAAACATATCGACTGAACTTACTGTCTCCACTGGCAGTATATAGAGTGCACGTAACATCCAATACATGCTGTTCTCTGAAAGCTGGGTTTGATAACATTGCATTTCTGCATATTATTGGATGTTGCAGGGACAACTTGTAAAATGGATAGTCCTTTATGTACAGTGATCCTACTCCAGCTGTCTAAATGTTACACTCCAGAACTCCAGACAACTGCAACTGGTCAGCTGATTAAGAATTGGTGACTCTAAACATGTTTCTGTTGTTGGTCTAAACTATCTTGGTTTAGTAAAAATATCTAAATTCATAAATATGAAATGTTAATAAAGGTTTATCCATCAGATATTTGATTTTGACCTTAAGTCTAAATTTCTCTGAGCGATAGCAGCAAATGTGAATCACAAATGACATTTTTAGTAGTGAACAGAGCCGCAGTAAATAATATGTAACCATAATGTATTTTATTCCATTTAGCCGATTATAGACTGTTACAATAGCCGCATAGGTTTTGTCCAATTTACCCATCATCATCTCAGACTATAAAGCCCATTCACTGGCCAAGTCATACAAAGAGCAGGAACAATACAGTCGTCTGGACTATTATATACTGTCTATATAAAGATGTAGCTGGTGAAATTAGCCCTGAGTGAATGCAGTGAGTTTGGTGTCTTATTGCGTTTCTAGTCATTATATTGTGTCAGTGATTACAGTGATTCATTAGCAACACAGGTTGCAGGAAACTTATAAGACAAGGTCATGATGGAAGAAAATGTGCCGGCGAGGAGAGATGATAATGTGTGTATTCAAATCATTATTTTCACAAATGTTGCATTAATAGTGCTTTTTAAGGCCTTTTACTGATCTCAGCTCAAACAACATGTCAGAGCACCCTCTGCTGGTCTTTTCTAGCAGGTTGCTCTTCTTCACCTGCACATTTCAGCCACTGCAAGTGAAGAGTACAAATGATAAATTATAGTTAGAGTAAAACATGAATCAGAATATCTGCAACATTTCTTCAAGGTGAAGTGGAAAAATTAAACAAATGAATCATACATTGTGAAGGGAGATAAAGCAAAGGGCCAAATCATGGATCCTGAGAGGAAATGAAATGTCTGACTGCTGTGTCTGTGGTGACATACAGTAGGAACGCAAGCTTTGGGCTTAATGGCAGACAGGCGGCAGGGAGGATGGGTAGACACACGATATTCCCTCCGGGGCTGTACTGATTGGCACTGATCACAAGGTCTCAGCAAGGTGCCATTTCATGTGAGACTGTAAACAAGGTCAAAATGATGTGGGGTTACAGCTGGCAGTCATCCAGCCGGTCAGTGACCAGCAAGGTGCTGCAGAGGGCTGCAGGGTGACGGGCGAGCCACAGACACAGAGAGAGAGAGTGATGCATTGCAGATTTCCTGCTTTAGTAAAGAAGCACGCTGATTCCCAGAGGTATTGTAGAGTAGCTCAATTCATTTGAGCTGTATTTTGAATCAAAATTATTATTGAATTAATTTGAACTATAAATTATGATTTGATGGAAAATGTGCATCCACATATTAAGTATACAACCTGAACGCCACATATTGTGAATGAGAGTGTGTGAAAACTACATAGCAAGCTAGCAGAGACTTCTAAAATTAATGTGGCTAAAAGTAACCAAATGTTTGAAACAGATAGCTAGGGAAATGAATAAACAGTTCAACAAGTTCAATCCAAAATAAATGGATAAACAGTTGAAAATAAAAGGTTGAATATGGTGAAATAGTTAAAAGTTACAGATGGAAACAGTGGGCATATTTAGCTAATCAGTGGTAGAAAAATAGATTGCTGAATTATCCATTCACAGTTGCCTAAAAGTCACAGGTACATGGTTGAAATAGCTCAAAGTAATGGATTTGTTTGAAATGTCCAACTTCTGCCAATAGTAAGAATGTAAACTTGACCAAATCAACCTTAACACTAAAAGTTCAATTACCTTTTTTGTAGTTAATAGTAATAACATCAAATTTAAAAATCCCTTCAAATGAATACATTTGGGGCATTACAGGCGGTGTTGATGAAGGGACACTTGAGTTCATTTGACACAAAACAACAACAAAAGAAGAAGGCTGATATACAACATTCAGAATTTGGCACAAAATCTCTGGAGGTTCAAAGTTCAACCCTCCCATGTCATGTCTTCATCTTACTGTAAATCTTTCCTGTAATGCAGATATGTTCAATTTTATCCTGATACACCACCGACGGACAGCTGTTTATGTGTTGGAGTACTGATATACCATTTACAACAGATGGTGTTGACATTGAGACATATTGATCATAGTGCCAGAGTGGTGGTTGCCCAGGGCTGAAATAAAAGGGAGGGTGAAGCTGATCCTGCCTGTGGCCAGACGCTCAGCGCGGAACGCTGACTGGTCTGGTTGCTTCTCTATTGATTTCAGACTGGCTTGGGCATCAGGCCAGCCAAGGCCTCTGGTACTGACTGTCTGGTCTGTGATTGATTCATTAATGTGAAATCATCCTGTTTTGAAATCAGACAGCAGACAGATGCAAAATACACTGCTGGACCATAAACAAGTTTGATTCACCTGCTGCTTTTATTGTGGCTCGCATGTACGCACCACTTATTTGATATGTGTATGGCTCTGTTATGTGGGCTACACCTACCACAATTTCATTGTGTGTTTATTTGTCTAGGGACTAGTTGCCCTCTCCCTCTGGAACTGTCAAAACGCAGCTTTTAGAGCTGCTTTTAATGTTAATAATGTGTGTATTTTAGTGTGTGAATTTTCATACTATGTGTTTTTCCATTTCCTGTCTTTTAAGCGTTAAAAAAAGCGCTATATAAATGAAATGCATTATTATTTATATTATTAAGTCTGTAGCATAGACCTATGCAGCAGCCACAGCATTCATAGCCTACGCTAATTTAATTGAATGTCCATCCCTAGAGTGACCTCTAAAATACAATCATACAACACAAAAGACACAACACAAACTCAACAATAGACAATTATGCATTTGTTAGCTATTACAATTGCATGAAACTGATATGAATGGACATTCAATTGTTTTATGGTACATACAGAGAGGTTAGTTAATTTCCTGATAAAATGTGATGATAAAAATCTGAAACAAATGAAAGATCTGCACAGATTTGATAATGAAGCCATAGATAAACTGCTACTTGTTTTGCAATGACAGAAGTGGGCCTCTGGAGGGAGCCAGATCACTGTAAGATGCATTTGAGAAACACCTTGCCCACCATTTATAATTCAGTTACTCACAGTAAAGCAAGCGAGATGAAAAACATTTATCAAGGGAAGTGTTTTACACTGAAAAAGGGAGGGATAGCTGCATCATGACATCTCCATACCAGCTTTCGTTTCACGGACAATCACAAGCAAAGTCTCATCTATCTCATCAAAAGAATATCTGATTACAATAATTTCTCTCCGTTTCACTATTTGTGGTGAAGAGAAAAGGCAGAGGAAATAATTCCTCTTCACACAGATCAAATAGGGCAAAACAGCAATATGTCTGTTCCATTGCCATTAAGGCCGTTTTATAGTCGTGCGTAAACTCGACGCCGTAGCTACGCCGTCACTCCTACGGCGTCGTGACCTTTCGGAGTTCTGCGTCGTGGTTGAACGTGTTTCTTTGCAACGCGGTGCATTTCACCGCCAGAGCGCTAGTGGGTGTGTGGTTTCCGGAGGGTCAATCGCAAAACTCTTTCCGCTTTTTTCATTTCCGAAAATTGGCGACCGAAAGAGAGAGTGTGTGGTTGGAGCTGGAGATGATCCACATTGAACAACAAATGATTTTATTGCAAATGTTAAATCGCAGAAGGAAAAGAAGACGTCAGCGAAGGTGGTCTGTACAACCAGTGAACGAAGAGAGGCCAACCATGGGCGAATTTGTTACGGTTGTTCGACCGCTGAGGGACTTGGACAAAGAAATGCACTTCAAGTATTTTCGGGTGTCAAAAGCTCATTTGACGATCTTGCTCATCGTTTAAAACCTTTAATGCATCATCAGAGCACACACCATATGCCTATTGACGTTTATCGGTGTTTTTTGGCCCCAACTGCTCCTTCCAGGCAGCGCTGCCTGCAAAGCACTAGGGTTAGGCACTGGTTATGGTTATGGTTAGGGTTAGGGGTTTGGTGCCTTGAAGGCAGCGGTCGCAGCGCTGCCTGGAACGAGACGTTGGGGGCAAAAAACACCATCGAGACTGGCAGTGACTTTGAAGATTTTATCTTCAGGTGCAAGCCAACAGATTACAGGGTTGGGCTACAAAATGGCTACGATAACGGTGTCCTCCACAGTATCGGAGGTCTGCAAAGCGCTGTGGACTGCACTGCAGCCTGAATATTTGCTTTGCCAGACCCTCCTCCAAAGCGCCCTGAAGCAGGGTCTGGCTAGTCCACACAGCATTCGGGGATGGGAGGAAAACGTGCTCTGGTTTATTGCCATTTCTTTAAACTAATCAGAATCATCACAGAAAGAAAACTCAGATTGGACAGATAGTCTAGCTAGCTGTCTGGATTTACCCTGCAGAGATCTGAGGAGCAGTTAACCATAGTCCTCACAAATCCACCGGATTTAAAGTTCCAACACAAAGAAAGCAGAAGGAAACGGAAAATACATGCATCCGGCGGAATTTCCTGCAGCACCGGAGCAATCCCAGAAGTGGAACGTCAAGGATATAGACTACATTGCCATTAATGGTCTGAGTTTTATGTTTAAAGTGAGAGCATGTAACTTTTGAAAGAAGAAAAAAAAAACAGAATCTTCCTCTTGTAAAAAAGGACTTCATAAGCAATAAAACACACCCTTGCTCAAGTTATTACACTCTGGGGTTTTGCTACATCATCCTGACTTTGTAAAAACCATGCCGTTTTTCTCATGCAGTATACAAATGTGTTATTTACGCATATTAAAAAAAAATGGTGTATTTGAATATTTCTGCATACTTGGGTCCCTAAACAGGGATTGCATAAATTGGGTATGACCGGAAAGCTGAAACTCTTATGGATTCAGTGGGCCCAATTGTATCCATGCGTGATGATGTTAGTCCCCATAGCCATGTCATTGTAGTGAGACCATTTTTGGAAACTTGACCTCACTGTATTAAATTACCTCTAGGATAAGCACAGCCTGATGGAACTTTACAACCACAAACTAGAGACCTAGGGCATTTAGAGAAAGTATGGCTTTCCTAGGTATAAGGGGGTCCCTGAGCAGTTTCCAGAACAGAAATGCTTGCCATCCAATTTTCCGAAAAAAATCCAGTTCTTAAAGTTTATGATACCAAATCACAGCAATGATTTTTCTATAGTGTTCCTCTTGATGTCTTAATGTGGTGTTTTGGAGGGATTTTTGACCATTTTTATCAATTCGAGTAACAAATGGTATCAACCCAAACATTGCTGCAACAACTTATGAGACATAATAGAGCATGGGAATGGGCACCATATACTCCCATCATAATGTTCTAAGCCCTTATACACACTAAACTTTACGTAAAGAGTAAACAGAAAAAAAAAGTTACAGTGTACGTGGCCTGAATGTGCGGGATTGGCCTGGAATGCTGTTAGATTCCCAGCCCTGATTTCAGAACCACCTTGCAGAGCATTTTCAAATTGGTTACTCACAGTAAAGCAAATGCTATTTAACAAGGCAGTTAGGGTCACTGGGCAACACATTCTCATGAATGGGATCGTACAATATTGTACGAAAATGTATGCACATCTATGCACACCGATACGATACGTATGATCAGGGTGCGATTTGTGAAAAAAGCAGAAGGGTGGAGAGGGTTTTTGTTCTTGTTCAATTTGTGTTTATCTGCTCTGTGCACCATCTGCTATTACCTATTAGTCACACGTTGTGGAATTTGTTTTGTATTGTTGAAGGTGCCAATAAAAAAAGTTGATCACAAAAAAAGAAGGGGGGATGTTTTTTGATCATGCACAACAAAACAAAACGTGCAAATGTAAATCCCCCTTGCAATACATTGGATATTGGATATAGTGCCAGGCATGCCAAAACACTTAAATATGCACTTCAATATTCAATGGAAAACACAACACTTTCAAGGCGGAGAGCGGAGTTCACTTTGCGGCGAAAACAAAATACTTTCACCTAGGAAACGCTTGATCGTTCCTCAGGAATGTCTTAACTGTCATCTCTGCATGACGCTCACTTTTTCTGGCAAAACTCCACTACCACGGCCCCTGATAGGGCTGTCATCTGGCGGTGTCTGTACCTGGCTCACAGTCACCTGTTGGCGGCCAAACAACCGCTGGAAGCCGGCGTCCCGGAGCTCTGCAGCGGCTAAATACAACCAGCAAGTGCCGCTCTGATTTTATCGTTCTCTCGCAATATAGACTGTTACCATTACAGTGCTTGCTTCCTTAGTTTAAAATGCTACTATTTTGGGTATATAATGGTCTATTAGTGAAGTAGCATTGATCACTTTGAGGGGGGATACATTTTGTCCCCACCGGGGATAAAAACAATTCAGCAGAGGCAGGGATATGTAGACCAGAAAGGGGGAAATCCCATGCAATCCCCGCGGCAAATCGCACCCTGCGTATGATATCTTATGAAAATAGTCGACATGACGCAGGCTACAGAGCTCCGTGAGATGTCACCGAATCAGCGGCACTTGATAGTTGACTTTACCTGACAGTAGGTTACTGGTAGGCGGCTACAGAGCTCCGTGATATGTTGCCGTATCAGTGGCAGTTGGTAGTTCAGTTTACCTGATAATTACAGTTAAGTAATCAAGAGAATGTGTGTTGCTGTAAAAATGTTTTCTAAGCATTTCTTTAAAAATTCTAATACCTTTATTACCTTTTATATCTAATACTCAACGGGACTGTACTCCCCCGAAAAACGGTCCCATAGGTTTTTTGTTCAAGCTACAATTATGACTGATATTTACTTTTATAGTGACAGCGCTCTCTAGTGGCCACAGTACTTATGACCGGACCAAAGCGGGAAGTAATGTGACAAAGTTCTGCTTAAAGAAGTAGGTTGGAGTGGTGGATGGGATAAAAAAAAACAAAAAAAAAACACAGGACTTTCCCCCAGGAAATCAGGGTTTGTGTCCTGTTAGAAAAAAGAAATTAAACAGCGAGTTTTTAAAAAACTTTTAATGGAACTTCGTCATGTTCAGTGTCACTAGCGTAACCAAATGTAAACCCAAACCACGATCTCCGGAGGACTTGTTGTACTCGACACACCCTTGTCTTTCTTCAGTACAAATGTAATTAGACGTGAAAAACATGAATCAAAACCATTTTTATTTGACAAAGAGTTTTTGGATTATAGCTGACACAGTCATAAAAACTGCCTATTACAGTACAACTAAAAGTAACCTGTGAAGGACTTTCCCCAAATGTATTATTATAAAATTCAATGTGATAACAACCATTAGTGGAATATTAAATATATAAGTTCTGCAAAGTGCTTTCTGTTTCACATTTTGTCAGCTTCATTTGGTTCAGTGATTTATAAATTGCTATAAAATGCTTTTTTACTGGAGAGGGAGACATCAAAGACATGAAGCCCAATAACTCGACATGTGTTGTCACCATTAATTTTACAGTGATATATAAATGAGACAATTCTACACACAGCCTCTTTCATATCCCAACATCATGTCTTGTGATGATATCGCATGTCATGTCAGTATTTGCTGTAGCCCTCCAGCGCTCATTCCGTCTCTCTGTCCAGTGTTTTAAAGTTTGCACGACTGCATAGTCATACTGTCCTCTGGCCAGCGGTACGAGTCCACAGCAAACTCATCATAATCAGTGATATAGGTAAGGGAGTGCAAATATGCTTCTTTGTCGGACGGCTCCGGGTAAAGTGTCGCCATGTTGTGCTCATAGGCATACTCCATGACCTGTAATGCACAGCGTTGGAGAAAATCAGACCCCATACAACTAGACTCAAAGAGACATGGGTATCAGCGGTCCTGTTGTTGTCTGTTGTCTATGGTCTGTCTGATGAGCTGTATGGTGCAAGATGAATTTCTGAAAGGATCAATAAAATGTCTATATCTGTATGTAAATATCTATCTTAAATGAAATTATTTATACTGTTTACTAATTATTACTAATGTTTTAATTGATGCTATTTTATTATTAGTGTATTATGAAAGAAAGCGTTCATTCATTTAGATAGAAAATTAATCATTTGTCAATTGTTAATAAGTGTTTTGTAAACCATCCATAAACATTATTTGGATGGCTATTATAAAGTTGCAACTAATGCTGATAATAATTAGTTAATGATTCATTAATAAGTAGGTTAATAAAGCATCAAGTAACATTCATTTGGCCCCATTAAATCTTTATTTGGTGATCTATAAAAAAGAAGATCTGTTTATTTGTGCACTGATAACAACCATCTAACCACTGTTTATAGATGCTTTACAAAGTATGTATTAATCATTAAAGGACAATTCTGGCGCAAAATGAACCTAGAGGTTAATAACATATGTGTACCGAGTCGACTGTTCTCTGGGACATGTTTTCATGCTAATCGAATGTGTCTCTAGCTTGAAACAAGCTACCGCAAAACCGGTGGTTACCTGCTAATGTTAGCTTTCAGGGCAGAGGGTAAATCACTATTTTCTACCACTAACAAAGCTCAAAATAGCACCACACTTCAACGGTAGCATAATGAGGGTCGCTACATGTAAACCGAAGCATTGAGAACTTTTTAAGTGTAAAGACAGTTTATTAAAAAGATAAGTTTAGAAAGACAGTCTTGCCATCTTGGAAAACAGTCATGAGCAGTCGAACCACGAACGCCGTGCAACCAGTAAACAGTAACATAGCTCAAACACAGCGTTTTTCAAAGATGGCGCCCGCATGTAAACACGAACGCTACTGTCTTTATAATCTATCTTTTTAATAAACTGTCTGTACAGTTACAAAGTTCTCAATGCTTCGGTTTACATGTAGGGACCCTAATTATGCTACCGTTGAAGTGTGGTGCTATTTTGAGCCTTGTTAGTGGTAGAAAATAGCGATTTACCCTCTGCCCCGAAAGCTAGCGTTAGCAGCTAATCACCGGTTTGCGCTAGCTTGTTTCAAGCTAGAGACACATTCGATTAGCATGAAAACATGTCCCAGAGACCGGTCGACTCGGTACACATATGTTATTAACCCCTAGGTTAATTTAGTCCTTTAAAAAGGTATTAAAATTTGTATTAAGTTTATAATTGCCATCCAAATAACGTTTATTGACAGTTTACAAACAATTCCGTAAAGGTTTATACATAATTTTGTAATCATTAACAAATACTTAATATAATATATAAAATGTTAGGATGTGTGCAACAACAAACTGTAAAATAATAACATGAATTATAGCATGACTAATAATAATTTAACGTTATTCATTTTTATGACATTGTTTGTTAACAGTAAAATCACTTTTAACTTAAGTTTGATTAACTATCAATTTACCATTTATTAGTGATGGTTATTATAAAGTGTTACCGAGACATGGCAGCGTACATCTGCTCTTCCTTGTGTGTACAATGAGCTCTAACCTTTACAGCCAGTTTGAGAGAGACGTCCCTGATGGAGCTGAGAGGAGGATACAACCTTCCCTCCGCCAGGTCTTTCTCCGTCACCAGGTGAGCAAGAGCCTGTCGAATGGTGAACACACAGCTCAGGTTACGGCAGCGAAGAAAGTCATCACAACATGCCGACTGGTTTTTCACGAGTCTGACCTCGCTCAGCTAAGTGTATGACATATGAAGCTATAGCACACAGTCAGTTCAGGCAGGAAGACTAGCCTAGGTTTATTTCTCATTCATGTGCCGTTCACTTCTCAATCATGATATCAGCTGTTCTCATCAGCTGGTCACATCAGCTGATCTCATCCATCCGACAGCACAGCGACACAGCTACATTGTTAGCCTATCACCCTACTGCTGCCTCTGTTTAAATATGATTCTCTGCCTTTAGTACATTTAATGCTGCTATTATGTGTGCGGTTGTTTACCATCTGTTATAATAAACATTCATCTTTACTTAATTCACTTGTCTCTCCTGATTGAAATATATAAAGAGAGAGATTTGTGGTGTGAACTGTTTCTAGTCACATTCTGACTCAGACTTAGAGCCAAACAAGAAAAAAGGAATTATACCTCGCCTATCGCCGTCAGTTATGTACCATTAAAAAGCTCCAGGCATTCATTTCGTTGTCAAGATATGGCTTTACTGAGACTTCAGGAGAAGAGGTTCAGTGACAGGATGAGTTATTGATAACACAATTGATCGTACAAATTGCCGCGTTCATTAAATAATAATATAAAATACACAAAAAGGGTGTGTATGTACTGATTATGTCAGTGTGTTACCTCTGCTGCAGCAAGGAAGATTCCCTCTGTAATATGTTGAATGCCACAAACGGTGACACTCAGGCCTACACCGGGGAAGATGTAGGCATTGTTTCCCTGACCAGGGTAGAACGTCCTCCCATTGGACAGGGTGACGGGATCAAATGGGCTGCCACTGGCAAAGATGCCCCGCCCCTGCAGCACAATGAGGATTATTATTGGTTTAATTCGCCCATTCATTAGAGATGACCAAGGAAACCATTCATGGCCATGTATGAGAATATCACTGCGATGAAGAGAGTCCTGAGTGAATACCTCTGTGAGTGTGTAACATTGCTCAGCAGTGCATTCTGCTTTGCTGGTAGGGTTGCTGAGCGCAAAGATGATTGGGCGTTCATTGAAGGAAGCCATGTCTCTGATGATCTGCTCGCTGAAGGCTCCGGCAATAGCCGCCACACCTGAGACAGAACGCAGGCCGTCAATGTGCAAAATATCCCATTTCAGTCTAGGGCTGGGCAATATATCGAAATTATATCGATATCGTGATATGAGGCTTGATATCATCTTAGATTTTGAAAATTGGCATTTAACCAATTAGTCATTATATCCACATTACTGATGATTATTTATCAAAAATCTCATTGTGTAACTATTTTGTGAAAGCACCAATAGTCAACCCTACATTATCAAGGTACTATCAATATCAAGGAATTAGGTAAAAAAATAAAACGTGTTATTTGATTTTCTCCATATTGCCCAGGCCTATTTCAGTCTGCTTCTTTAGGAGCTTTCCCAACAGCTGACGCCGTTGCCTGAGCCTCAGCTTGTCAAGTCGCCAGCGGCTGGTTTTGGAACAACAGGCAAGCAGCTCATAGCAAGTCAGCTGGTCGATTTACAAACCATGAGCTGGTTGAAATGTTTTTGACGGAGGCTCTTTCGAGCACGAGCGAGCTAGAGAGTAGATGAAGAGAGGGAGCAGCGTTAGAACAAAGCAGTGAATCAGAGAAATAAAACATTGTTTTGTGCCGTTTCATTACTAATACAAACGCAACTGTAGCAAGCAGCTAACTATCACTACGGTTGTTCATATTCTCAGACGATACAAATATATCCAGCTACGAAAAAACCTTGAAAATTCGGAAGTTAGAACGGAAGTACAGAAAGTCGTCGCTATGGAGATGATACACAGTCTCGTCGGTGTAGACTGGCAGCTTTCAGAACGTTGCAGACTGGCAAATTGCAAGTAATGGCAAGTTTCAACTCGTCTCGTCGCAAATCGTTGATCTGAACTTGGCTTTAAACACGGACCGAAAATTCCGTAGTTCATCTTCAGCATTCCCCATATGACCTTAAACTCTCCCTCAAATGTACACATGTACTATCAGTCCTTTCTTTCAATGACTCCTTGCATCCAATTTATCACTGTCATCTATCTATCTATCTATCTATCTATCTATCTATCTATCTATCTATCTATCTATCTATCTATCTATCTATCTATCTTTCATCTATCTGAAATCTTTTGATTTTTCGATCTAACATGCAGTCTGACAATCACATAGCTTCAAACTGGCTGTCTTATGAAAACATCAGATGCTTGTTGTTTTACCGTTGACAGTCTCGCATTGCCAGACCTTCCTCCACAGCGCTGCAGAGGAGGGTCTGGCTAGTACACACAGCATTCCAGGATAGGAGAAAAACGTGCTCTGGTTTATTGGCATTTCTTTAAACCAATCACAAACGTCTTGGGTGGTGCTAAGCGCTGGACGGAGCAACGTCACCTCTGCAAAATAGCCTCGGGAAGGAACTTGTTTTGGTGGAACGTGTACATTCACGTTACGTTGTTTTAGTCGTGCAACAGAAAACTCAGATTGGACCAATTAAACCAATCAGAATCGTCATAGGCAGCGCTACGCTCCTCACAGAGCCGCTGCAAAATAGTTGTGTGAGAGAAAACTCAGATTGGACAGATAGTCTAGCTAGCTGTCTGGATTTACCCTGCAGAGATCTGAGGAGCAGTTAACCATAGTCCTCACAAATCCACCGAGTTTAGAATGCAAACACAAAGGAAGCCCAAGGTAACGGATACCCGGCCTCAATGAGTGAAATCCCGTGGAATTTCCGTCAGCAACGGAGCAATCCCGGAAGTGGAATGTCGAGGATATAGACTATACCGATGATAGCTGTGGGTTTCAGTTCCCGAACCACATCCTCCAGTTTCTTCATCTGTGGATGCTCGTGAGCAAACCTCTCCTTCTCATGAGTCAGCTGGTCTCTGCCCTACGGAGGTGGAGAGGAAAGGTTGAGGAGGAGGACATGGAAGAGATGAGACCATCTGTAGAAACACCAGACACTGTGAAAAAACATTCTTATTGCTCCCCAACCATCTTTTACTGCTGAAGGAATGAAGGATTTCTTGAAAGTGCTCCTCTGTACTGGAGGAAACTGGGGGTGAAAAGAGGTGAGTATGAAGAGGAGAGGCGGGATAGAGGGGAGAAGAAAGAGAGAGCGTTGTTGGTGGAGTGAGAGAAGCAGTGAGAAAGCAAATGGTGGGGGACAGCGAAGAGGAGAAGGAGGACTGAGGGATGAATAACATGGATATGGTGAAAAAACAAATGATGTTGCATACTCTTTTACAGTGATTCCCCAGACAAATCTATGTCGAACATGCACGGAGATGAGAAGGGTATGTATGGACTTATCTAACTCTGGGGGATACGGGGAATAAGACAAAGTCCCAATAAGTCGGCGTGTTCCTTTAAGACACCTTGACAATGAGGCCCTTGGAATCAACCATCCAGATCTTTTTCAAACACTTTTCCTTAGCGAGTCCCTCCTTCTCCATGGCCATGGCGATCAGCTCAGCAATCCCCATCGCTGCCTGGGAGCAAGACAAAAGGAGAGGGAGAAAAGAGGAGGGGGAGATGAAGAGCATCATGACATCTCCGTACCAGTTTGGTTTCACATGCCGATCACATACAATAACTCATCCATCTCGTCAAAAGAATATCTGATCTGAAATCACAATATTTTCTCTCCGTTTCACTAATTGTAGTGATGAGAAATTAGGAATGTTACTAAAGACAGAGGAAATCATTTCTCCGCACACAATTACAATACAGTCTGGTTTAAAGTGAGACCATGTACCTTTTGAAAGAGGAAAAACAGAATATCCCTCATACAAATAAGCTTTATGCTTTACAAGCAAAACCCGTCTCACTCTGGGGTTTCCTGACTTTTTTTCAACTGTCCTAAATAATGATGTCTTCATTTCATATATGTCTTAAAGGTCCAGGTAAGACTTAAAACTAACTTTCTGTCATATTTGCTGAAACTGACCCCATGTTCCAGTAGAACTACATGAAGCAGGTCATTTAAAATAAATCTGGCTCCTCTAACACCACCTACAGCCTGGAGTGAGATTTGCAAAAATCCACAGCTCCCTGTTCAGATGCACCAATCAGGGCCGGGGGGGGGGGTGTCTAACTGCATGTCAATCACTGCTCATGCACACGTATTCATTCTCCCTTAAAAAGAGAAATAAAAAAAATCCTCTTTTGAAAATTGATCTTAATGCCTTAATTAAAAAAATTAGGAAAAATCCAACCTTTAAGGACACCAATTTTCTTTGTGAATGAATAATGTATTAACATGGTTTTATTTCAGTTAGCCTAATAGCTGGTTTGATTTGCATTGAGAGATGATTTTATGGAAAGTACCCCATAACAATCTCTAGGTATAGTGAAGGGGATGTGATGATGGGGGGCTATTTTAATTCCAAAGGCCAAGGGAACTTTATCAGGATCATAGTATCCTGGATCCATGAAATAACTGGCCTTTAAAAATAAACATCTGCCTGCCTCTATGGGAATGTAACATAGGGGTGTACTGACTTATGCCCCCTGTATTTTAAGGAAGAACATTTATTTATTTACGATACATTATTCATTCAAAGAAAATTGGTGTCCTTAAAGATTGGATTTTTACTCATTGTTTTAATTAAGGCATTAAGATCAATTTCCTAAAGATGATTTTTTTTATTCCTCTTTTTAGTCAACTTTAGCATGGGTGTCCTAATTTGTTCACATGACTGTACGTTTTTTAAACGTAGTCTGAAGCGCGTCAAAAATAAGTTATTCTGCCGAGTGGCTTATTGCTGGTCAGGATAGTAAAAACTGCGCAATCAGACATAAACAAAGACATAGTGGCTTCTACACAGGGTAACTGAGACTACATAGTCAGCATCTTGAAACCCTATACCACCAGGATGTTGATGTCTTTAAAGCATCTGACTCAAAAAACACTTGGATTGGATTCAATTTGCCATTATTTTCTAACAAGCTTTTTGGGCCACAGTGCCTGCTGTTCAGCCAAACAGTATTTCTTTAAGTGTGCTGCACATACCTCCCCTGCACCTTGGAACACAATGGTATGGTCGCACATACTGCTCTTGGTGACGCGGAGAGCCGCCAGGAGTCCAGCTACTGCCACTGCAGCAGTACCTAAGGAGTATTATAGAGCAACATCAACACGGGCAAAAATGGGCAAAGAAGAAGTGGAGCGTGGTGGAGGCAGCAGACAGTTTAATGAGCTAACAGTAAAGCCGGGTAAGCTTTCTTTCTGAATAAATGTTAGCATTCATTCATGCTAACATGCTAACATTTCACACGCACCGCGTATGCACAAAGACATTTTAGAAAACAATTAGGGGTACACATAACAACATATTTCCATTTTTACTGTTTATATACCTACATCTATAGCTACATGTACTGTATTTCCTATTAGTTGATGAAAAAATGTTGCATTCAATTATTCATATGGCATCAGAGTATGTTTACGGGTTATGTTTTATGTGATCAGTAATGCCATTGTTTACGAGAATAAATAGAAATACTTGAGTGAAGTTTCCCTTAAACACATCATATGTACAACCTGCATTTCAAATTTCTATTCTCTCTTTTTTATGGTTCAAAGAAGATATGGTTAAGCTCTCTTAAAACACAAATACAAGATTACCTTGGATGTCATCGTTGAATGTGCAGTACTTGTTGCGGTACTTGCTCAGCAGCCGGAAAGCATTAACATTTGCAAAGTCCTCGAATTGAATCAGACAGTCCATTCCATACCTGTAAACAGAAGAGCAGCAATTAATCTGGCTGAATGGACAGATGACCTGAAATGGACAGAAAAAGGGAAATAAAGGAGTTAACAGAGCTAAATGTTAACTCAAAGGGTAGGGGTCATTTAATAGACTTTTGCAGACACACACACATATACAGAGAGCAGTCTCAGCGGTCCTGAGGGGGGCGCTCTCTCACTGCACAGGGCGAGAAATGAAGAGAGGTGATGCTGGCTTATCCGTGCACAAAGTTCTAAAAATGGTTTTAATTCAGTTTTCTGAATATGCACAGTTATTTCAATAAATAGAAAAGGGATACTCTGTTATGTTAGAAGGCATGTCTGAAGTAAAATATAAAGCCCCATAACTGTGTACACGGTTTTGTTTAATGGACATTTGACAAGTTGACACCTGTTTTCCCCAACTTCACAACAGCAGCTCACAATGAGTTTCAGTGAGGCAGGTCAAACCTTTACAAAGGAGTAGAATCACAAAAACACCCCATTTGAAGGAAAAGAACACAGAGCCCACCCAGGATCCCAGTAAAGCAGCCGTCTTCATTTTTACAAGATGCTGCTCAGACCACCTATCACATACAGGGAATACAGGAACACAGGAGCCTGTGGCTGTAGGCTCCTACAAAAACATCATACAACAAAATTAAGCCATAAGGCCAGCATTATGAGTCTGTGAATTTGATTCAGCAGCGACAAACAGGAATCCCAAGTTCCCATGCCTTTCAACAGATGGAACTTTTGTCTAGGAATTTACTGGATGTTTGCAGAGTGACTGCTGCTCTCCAAGATGAAAGGCTTTAGGCTGTTGGAAAATCAAAGGGCCTGGTGAAGGTGTACAGCAGTGGTTCCCAACCTGGGGTCTGGGGACCCCTCAGGGGGGCGGCAAAGATCACAGGGGGTGCGCAACTCTTTATCTGGTTTGAGGTTGAGGTAAAAAATAAATATTTGCACATGTTAAACAAATTATGATAATACACTAGAATATATAATGTATGCAAAAGTCTGTATAAAAACTATGTATTTTTGTTCTCGCTTAAAATTGTAGGCAGGCTCCTTAGTAGGCCAAACCTCCGGGACCTCTTAACCTGGGACCCTTGCTGTCATCAGGTCAGCTGCTAGCTGCTATCATCCTCCACAGTGTTGCGGAGGAGGGTCTGGCTAGTCCACACAGCATTCTGGGATGGGAGAAAAACCTGCTCTGGTTTATTGGCATTTCTTTAAACCAATCACAATCATCATGGGCGGCACTAAGCACCCGGCAGAGCCATGGGGCCTCTACTAAACAGTCTCAGGAAGGAACTTGTTTTGGTGGAACGTGTACGTTCAAAGGTTGTTTTAGTCGTGTAACAGAAAACTCAGATTGGACAGATAGTCTAGCTAGCTGTCTGGATTTACCCTGCAGAGATCCGGCTGAAAAGAGTGACATCCGGCGGAATTTCCGGCGGCAACACAGCAATCCCGGAAGTGAAACGTCGTGGATATAGACTAAAGTGGCTATAACAGCAACAAATCCAATCTTTAGCTTTAAGATATTCTGTTTAAAGTGGAAACAGACAACGTTTCAACACCGTCGGTTTGGAACCCTGTCAAGTCCCAGGGCTTTCGCCGTGAATGGAGCCTTCCTTTTCCCAGGAGATAGTAACCGGTGAATATGGAAAGTGAGGCTCATAGGGAACGCCAATGGTGTCATTATTCTATAGCCATTACAATAAACAATGAACTTTACTTCATAATGATAAGTTTAAAAAAAACTGTCTATCGTCACTTTAAAGGTGCAGTAGGTAAGACTTAGGTAAGACTTACTAAGGCTTAGTAGACAGTTTTGGGTTTTAGCGGAAAGGGGGGAGGGACTGAGAAGTTGTCGATATTCAAATCTTTTGGCTAAGTCCTGGATCTTCACAATCCTACCTACAGCACCTTTAAGGAAAAGTTCTCGCACAAGGTGAAATTGCATTTAAAGTTAGATATTAAAAAAAACTGGGAACTTTTTGCAATACTATTACAAAAGCAGGAGATAGCTGGGATGAACAAATGCCATTTGAATGGCGTGACTGCCTGAAAGTATTTATTAGCAGGATAACTTTTAGAAACAATGGTAGGAAAGTGTGAGGTTGTCTGAAACCTGTATTAAAAACACAGGGGATCATGTTTCAGTGAGTGATGAAGGAAATTGGGGACAGGCCAAGCAAACAGGCCAAGCCGTCCCAAAATCCCCCCAACAACACCTACAGCCCCGTCAGTTAACTGAACAATAGGGCGACATGAAATCCTTTCTTGTCACATTTCTTTTTCACAATTTAGACACTGTTTTTCTCTGCGTTCTATCTTTAACTTTGCTCTTTCTTTCTGTGGCTTTTTCAGCCTTTTCATAAAACCCCACCTCCTACCTCATAAGGAAAAGGATCCTTGTTTGCACCGTTATTCTACAATTCACTAAAGCTCTTTCCCACTTATTACAGTGGCTGCTAAACTGCTTAAACCTTCAGCAGGAGGAGGATGAAGCAGAGCAGAAGCGGAGCGAGAATGAAATGCAGGACGAGAAGTGACCTGAGTTCAACTGCAATAAAAACTTGATGTCCTGATGAGAGAGTGCAATCGCTGCTTCACTGTTTACCCTTCCCTCTGCCACACTGCAAGACACTGCTTCCTAACACAGAGACTGACAGCCCGGCTGACTTACTGCCAACACAGCGGTAGCCTAGTGCTGAGGAGAGAAATGTGTTTTCCATCAAACTGAGAGCAGTCGTACAGCAATGAGAGCTTGTGCGAAGAGGAGGAATAATGAGGCCAAGAAGGGAGCAATAAACTTTTCATTGTTTTGGGGCTTTAGGAGACAGAGACAGGCGACAGGCGAGGATAGATGTGGCCTTGCCCCACTGCCACTGCAGCGCCCTCTGGTATGGTGTGGTGCAACTCGCTACTGGAGAGGTCACACCAGTTCACGCAGAACCAAGCTGCCTATACAGAAAGGCCATGAGTCCAGAGAGATAGATCTAGGAGTGTAGTCCTCTGCAGAAGCTGAAAGTCGTACTCACATGCTGCAAGTATTCTCAGTAAAGACAGAGGATTACATTTTAAGGCTTTAGGTGAGAATGAAAAACAATGTGGCCTGTTAGCCATTGAATTCTGTTTTATTTCTAAATGACAGCCCAGAAAGGTCAGAGACTCCTGACACAGACCTGAGAAAGGCTGAGCTGTTACACATGCATATTTATGGGCATCCACTGACCATAAACTGCAAAGTAACTATCTGTGGTTGTGGTACTGCAGAAAGAAAGGAACATCTTCCCAATGCAGAAAAAGCTCTTTGGTCCTTGGCCTGAGCCATAAAGATAGGGAGTGTTTTTGACAATGTGTGTGTGTGTGTGTGTGTGTGTGTGCGCGCGTTGCAGAGAACAAAGCTCATCTTGGAGGCCATTTGTGTTCATTGGCCCCTTTTCTGCCTGAAAGTCTGTTGTCTTTCCTTGACAACCCTCTGAATGGAACACCAAATCTGATAATGCACCTTTTGCCATCTGAATAGTAGGATTATTATTACTGGGTAACAACACAGGGAAAGTGGAAATAAATCTGGTAAAGGTGCCAAAACTGCAATGAAAGTTATGGTATAACTAATTGTATATGTATATATATATACCTATGTGAACTGTATGTTGAATTTGAAAATGATACTAGGAAACAGTATTCTAGTTTTGTGGTCCAAAGGATCCATCCGATATTCAAAACTGAGTTATATCCTGTCATATATCACTCAGAAACAAACTATACTGAAGTGTATTGGATAATATTCGGTATTAAGAGCTATTTATCACTAACAAATGATTATTTAGAGTTTAATTTATGTCTAGGTCGCTCCTCAATGCAATTTTGTTAGCCCCTTGTAGGCTTGTAACTAAGGTGTTTATTATTCATTTATTTGTTGCTATTCAAATTCCATAGTTTTGTCAAGTTTGACAAGCATTACATTTGGTGATGAGTGACTGAACTCAAGACAAAGTTCAGGACTTGTTGGACTCGACTGCCAAAACAGTGACTTTGTTCCACCTCTCGCAGCTCTTATGAAAGAAAGAGACGGTGTCTCCCTGCTGTTGAGATTTGGCAGTGAGATCACGTTCCGTCTCTTTGTTCAGTGCTTTGTCAACAGCAGTGTCTGTTCAGTGACTTCAGAGACCAAAAAGGCCTGGGTGGACAGCACTCGGTCACTAGGATGAGACAACAGGCAAGAGGAATTCTGCCTACACCTGCTTAAGGCTGTAAAACTGTGACAGTGAAAACTCTGTTGTTTCTGATATGATCTAAGAGGAGAGTAAATGTTGGACTTTGGGCATTCATCACGCAGACAAACAACACATAGTATTGCTCTGAATCTGCTCAACATGTAAATAAGCAGCTGTTTTCTAACAAGTTGGACATCAACTTTAAAGGAGATAATATGACAGTGTCATGTTTACAGCATGTTTCCACAAGCCAATTCAAACTAGAGTAGATTCCGCCTTTATAGCCGAAATTATACTGTCTGCGTGTGACGTAAATGTTGTCATTGATGGTATTACGCGTAGGCTCTGTACCGACTTCCGCCATGGATGTATTATAATAACTGGATACAGGATCCCAAAATGGCGCCAAAACAAAGCTTCTAATACTTCTGTGATATGCAACCCACTGAATATGCACAGTAGTATTTCTCTGTAGTGTTTCCACTCGGCCCATATACTTTACATTGTGGTGATGTCACAGGTTCTTAAATTGCTTTTCTCGGCTAGATGGAAGTTTTTCAAGTATATAAAAAGTCTAAAAATTCTGAATAGAAAGAGTCATAACCTTGTTTGGAGTTCGAGGTGTCCTGGCAGCAGTTTTACAGGTGTCTCTTTTACAATGTTGGCCAATGGGGAAAATATTTTTTTTTTGTCCTATGGGGAATTTTTCATTGTAAGCATAGCGATGTACTTTGCACGTGTGAAAGGCGTCCTCCAAGCGGATATTATTAACAGACCTAATTTGCGCCTGTGTGGTCTGCAGCTGTCCGTGTACGCGTCCATTCTAGAGTATAATCGAGCCTAAAGGCTCTATATTTGTGCAAGCTTGGTCTTTAAGCCAATCACCCATCATTCATTATTTGTCCGCATACAATAGTACACATTATAGGAAGACAGGTGTTTCGATTTAATTGATTTTCATGTTGGAGACTTCTGGAAACAGAAGATGACCAGCCGGGAAGACAAGACACCAGCAGACGAGATGCTAACCTTTCCTGCCATGCCGCTGTTTAAGCTATCTGGAAAATGCTAGCCGAACAACACAGAGCTCCTTTGTTCCTAAAACTTTTATTTTGCTGTGATTTATGATGCGCCACTATAATAAGGGTAGCAGAATGAAAGAAAAATACCTAGACTCATTGTACTGTAGTACCTTCAGGGTTTCTTGGTCCTTACTGCCAACCTGTCCTATTTATTGAGAATAACGGCATTATTATTAATGTTTGATGGTATGTAAAAGAGTGTGAGACATGAGACGCGCTCCCATGTGGGGAATCGCTCAGACTTTGCTGTTATGTCTGGGCCAATATGCAGGACAGGAGAGTTAACGACTGACCCAGCTCCTTCAGGAAACACAATCTGGCTTCATCTGAGAATGAAATCTGAATCTCCAGCTAATAGGAAGTAGGTGGATGTTATACATACTTCCAAGACTGATGTGGGGGGGGGGGGGACTCTTTTAGTTGGAGTCTATGCAGAGCCAGGGAGGACCTCTACAAAGAAGGTCACACACAAGGGTGCTCTGTCCAAACACAGCTGTCAAACTTGTGTGCACATAGTATATGCATTTGTGTACACACACACACACACACACACACACACACACACACACACACACACACACACACACACACACACACACACACACACACACACACACACACACACAGGCTGTCTGTCTATTTCCGCAGTCCCTACAGGGCTTCATGGCTGAAGCCTTAATAAATCCTCAGCCCCCTCTCACTCTCCTGCATCTCTCAGCACACATTATTTCTCAAATCCCCGAGCCGTCATTGAAGACACAGACGCATTCTGCATTCTTTCTCCTCTCCTCTCCTCTGTTACTCCTTTCATCCATCCGTCGGTCTTATTCTCTCGATGCCATGAGTTTAGTTGGATAGTTTAGATGGTAGGGCTGCACGATATGACCTAAAGTAAAAATCACAATCAATTGCACATTTTACCTCGATAACGATCTTTTTTTTTTTGTGATTCGATGACGGACATGTATAAAGTTTAAAAAACTTTTTTACAACGGTTAATGATCAGTTAACATTTAATTTCATTGTGCTTTCTTTTGGAAGGCTGGCAAAAAAAGTCAAACATCGCCACTTACTAGCTAATGAATTATCCTGAGTTAAACGCTAGCTATTAGTAAACAGAAGGTAGTGGCTGGTGGCTGGTGTGTGCGCCAGTGTTTGTGTGTTGGTGTGTGTCGGCCCGTCCCCGCATTTGGCGACTGGCGAGTGTTAATTTTGGACCTGCATCAACAGCAATAAATTATCGAAATTATCGTCATGGGAAAAATACATCGATAACAGCTTCAGAATTTTGATGTCGATACATTTTTGATTATTCATCCAGCCCTAGTGGATGGCATTGGGGTAGTTTTTGCTTGCCACTCAGATTGGTAAGGAGAGCACCCTGGAGCCGGTTGTGTCAAACACAATCATGTCTGACATAAAAATATACTTTTCATTTTATCAAGGTCTAAAATGGTTTCATACTTTTGTTTTAGAGTTCAATATTTTGGTAAAAAATGTTTTTCACTTTCTCACCTAGAGTTAGATGAGAAGTAGTCTCGCATTGCCAGACCTTCTTCCACAGCGCTGCAGAGGAGGGTCTGGCTAGTCCACACAGCATTCTGGGATGGGAGAAAAACGTGCTCTGGTTTATTGGCATTTCTTTAAACCAATCACAATCGTCATGGGCCGTGCTATGTGCCGTACGGAGCCACGGTGCCTCTACAAAATAGCCTCGGGAAGGAACTTGTTTTGGTGGAACATGTGTACGTTTAAAAGTAGTTTTAGTCGTGCAACAGAAAACTCAGATTGGACAGATAGTCTAGCTAGCTGTCTGGATTTACCCTGCAGAGATCTGAGGAGCAGTTAACCATAGTCCTCAGAAATCCACCTGAGGTTAGAACGCCAACACGAATAAAGCGGGAGGGGATGGACATCCGGCCGAAAAGGACATCCGGCGGAATTTCTGGCGGCACCGGAGCAATCCCACAAGTGGAACGTTGTGGATATAGACTAGATGAGAAGTAAATATTGAGCTACTGCCAGCAGCTGGATAGCTTAGCTTAGCACAAACACCTACCAACACCTCTAAAGCTAATTAACAAATGAACACGTTATAGCTTATTTGTTTATAAAAACGGTTCATTTTAGTTTTACAGGGTATATGAGCTGGACTATATTTTAGCCAGTTGAAGTGACTTCTGCTGGTTGCCTGGCAACATCAGGATGCACAAGCATATGCGCCTATGCCATATTATACTGATAGAGCGGCATTTAGAAGAAAAAAGCTAACGCGTTGTTCACAAGTTTTCACTTCACATTCCTCAAGTTCGCTCTCATGCACTTCATGCAGTAGGATTCTCACAGAGAGCAATCTGCACACACCAACAGAAATACATTAGGGATTCAATGTCATAAAAAAAGGTTAGTGTTTCCATGACAGAAAAGAGAGTTCAGAGTTTTGAAACCTTTGCTGAGCCTTGTGTTGCTGTGGGCGTGTGCGGGAGGAGCAATGAGATTAAGGGATCATTCATTTCTGCCTAGAGACAAAAGCAGTAGACAACACCTGCTGATTGTTAACAGGAGCAGTTGCCGGAGCATTGGAGGCTGGCCTGAAATCAAACAAACACTCGGTTGCATCACGAACCCTTCTCCTTCAACTCAGAAGCATTTTTAAACGGTGGATTTAAAAAATCCCTCCAGACTTCTGCTGCTTATTGATGATGAGTCAATCCGGGGTATTCTAGTTCACGTTTAGTTTTAAGAAAACTAAACATGAATATTACTTAAAAGACTGCAGAGCTGTAATCATTCATTCGATCTCTGAGCCCATAATTACTTATTTTCCGCCAATCTGGCTCCTTTGGGGAAAAAGCTTCGCTGCTCCCTATAGTTGAGAAGCCACCCGGTTATTAGAGTCATGGTTTCCTGTTGCCAGCTGGAGGGGCCCCAGACCCAGGCTGATCCTACTGGACTCTGGACACTATGGGTTAGGACAAGTCTTAACCAGGCCCATGTGTGCGTGGCTGTGATGGCTTCATGGCAAACAGGGACCCAGAGATGTGTCACCATGCATGCAAGTCAAAGATATACAAAAGTTCCATTAAGGACAGAACTGCAATAAACACATAAAATACAAGTCCCAAAGGCAAGCAGCATGGCTAACCTAATTTCAGTTCAAAAAAGAGGGAAAAGATAAGATCAGTGTATGAAAACAAAATGAATGACAAAACGGAATATTAAAACACGTCAATGCCTGGCTGTGCCTCCAAGTCAAACACACCAAACCTAATCCCTCACTGTGATCCACTGCTGAATCAAACAGGGTTTAGCATTTCTACATGACATCACAAGTCTGAATTATCTCTGTGCTTGGGAAAGATATGGTGAGATATGTTCCTTCGACTGGGACCACTAGAGTCATACAGAGAATAAAACAGCTTCTTCCACAAACAAGAGGTCTCCCACTATTCCTGTAAGCTTCTCTGTTTACATGTTCAATCATATTCTTTAAGCATTCACAATAATCATGTATGACATTATTTAAATATGCTGTTTAAAACAACAAACACCCAGCCCTCCTTTCACCCCAGGTCACTTGATCACGCCCCTCAGCGTCTGATACAAGGCACCCTTTGGCCCTGATAACCCGACCAAGAAGTCGGCAGAAAAAAACCTCGCCAGCAAAACACGTAGCCACTTTTTGCCCGTCGCGCTTTGCGAAGGCCTTTTTGAAGCAGACGCATCTGTACCGACCTAATTCGGTTTGATCGCCCCCTTTAGCGCCTGTATGAGACGCATCAGGCTTTCAACTATCTCCAATGTAAACCCATCTGCGGCAATATCAGATGCTAAGAGCAACTGTGCCAGCCGGCCCATTCCCTTCAATATTAACACACCACAGCGCTATAAGGCGACGCAGTACAAAGAGCGAAAGAGTCCGCGAAGAGATTGGGGTGGATGGATGGGTCAAAAGACCGCTGTCCTTGTCCCATGTGAAACCAAGAGTCAACATTGACGTATTTTAACTTACCTATGTAAAATAGGTTCCTTAACAAACTCACTTATACTAACCCAAACCAAGATCTTTTCCTAAACTTAGCCGAGTAGTTATGTTTGAATTCACAACGTTAACCATGTGTTGAAGTCTATTGGAGTACCCCGCATGTTGAGAAAATGACGCTTTGAGGGGTCCTGACCAAGTGTCCTTACGTGATGAGTTGGGAAGAAAATCCAATTGGCTGAGTTTCTGTGGACTAATAAGCAAGTCAGATCATTGTGGACAGTTTGAAAATAGATAATGGTATGCTGCTGGTATGAGTCAAAAACATGCAGGTGTCCAGTTCAGCTTCTGACAGTTCAACCAGCTTCTGAATAGTTGGTTAGCTGAACCCATGCAGCTGAAATCAATAGCACTGACGGTTACCAAGGCTCTCCGATCACTTTTCAATAAGCTCATGTTGCCATTCAGCCAGTAGGTAGATTGAATTGCTTAGCAACCAAAACCTGATTTAAAGAAGGTTAAACTGAATCATCTGCGACTGAAGTTCCAGATCCCTGAATCCCACAACATCTGGCTCCATCACTGCTTGACATATTTCTTTTAAGAGCACCATGTGCTGTTTGTATTAAAATGACAATAGCAGACTGCATACAGGAATTGGGCAAATGATTCATTGAAGACCAATATGATCATACCTGTCTGACACAGCCTTCATAAATTCATCCAGCAGGTCATCATAGGCCTGGCCTCGCACTCTCTTATGTCTCAGCCCAATGTAGAGAGGGTCCTTCAACAGCACCTGCAAAAACACAGGAGACAGAGGACAGAATGGCAAGTGAGAGGAAAAAATATAAAACCAATAGGAAGAAAGGAAACTTTGTTTTTAATGTTCCATCTCAACTTAATATTTATTTATTTATTTAATATCAACTGGGCCAAGGGGAATTGTTTAAACGAGTACTTGACTGATTTAGCATTGCAGTCCTTTAATATTGTTGGATTAACGATGGACAGTTATGGACAGTGAAAATGAGTGCAGCTGATCCAGAGGTATTTCCTTTTTTATTGCACACATTATTTTCCTTATGAAAAAAAGGCACCTACGTTACCCACAATGCAACTTGGCTGCTCAGTTTAGTTAATGATTTGGGTGTGTTATGCAAGTAGTGGCTAGTGTAGCCTTAAGATAATAACCTCAAACAAATATGAGGAACAGGCTTTGTAGGTCTGTAACCTCACTTCTTTCTAACTCCACACCTCCAGAATTGTTGTAGTTTTCTGCCCCAACTGACCCTGACTCAAGTAGATCGTCTAAAGCACTTTATCAGACTTTGTGCAGGTCCATCTGGAAGCCACAAAGGCATTTACACACACAGGATCCAAAATGCAGATGTATAGTGTAGCTTCATTAAACAATCTTAGTATGGTGTCTTTCAAACGTGATGGCCCAGCTTGTAACTCAGGCTTTGTGTTAAAAAAAATGTATTCTCCAAGTCTAAAAGAAAATCGAAAGCACCCACCAAAGCCAAGGAAACCATTATACAACTGTTTTCACAGGCTGGGCAAAATTCTCTTGGTGTAGTTCATTGTTTTTCAATAACTGTATAATCAACTGCAACTAAGAATCGTTGTGTTTTCATTAGCTTAAAATGAGCCCTTCAAATAATATATATCCAATATTGCTGAGATACTTCAGTCTAGATCAAAGTGGTCAGAGAGACATGCTTCTAACATGGCTAAAATAATTGTCTGGCCCTAAAAGAAATTATGATTATGTAGCATGACCCAGTCATAACTCTACTTGCATGAGAGCAGCAGGAAGAACTAAAGGAAGTTCTTTAAGAAGGATGATTTAGAATGAAGAATGTAAATGTGTGACATATGTGTGTATAGGAGCCATTTGAATCAAGGCTGAACAGCAAAGGTAAACTAACAGTGTGACGGAGATGAGAGAACAGCACCAGGGAACTTTGACCTAGTTACACCTAAGAATTTTAAAGAATGAGAGGAATAGAGCAGGGAAGGGAGAAAATGAACAACAGAGATGGATGTGAGGGACAGAGAGACAGAAATAGAGAATGAAAGAGAAAGTGAGACTGTGATGAATTAGGTGGAAATAAATGCCCCTACAGTAGCAGTGATAGATTGCTTACAGACTTTGCTTTGGGGTATCAGCACATATTTCATCAGATATTTGACATGCTGCACCTGCTTGCTATAACATGGTTCAGCCATAAAAATGTTTTTTTGGTGTACCATTTCCATAGCTAATAAGTGTTAAAGGACAATTCCGGCATAAAATTAACCTAGGGGTTAATAACATATGTGTACCGACTCGAACGTTCTCTGGGATATGTTTTCATGCTAATTGAATGCGTCTCTAGCTTTTAACAAGCTACCGCAAAACAGGTGGTTACCTGCTAACGCTAGCTTTTGGGGCACTTGGTAAATCACTATTTTCTTCCACTAACAAGGCTCAAAATAGCACCACACTTCCACGGTAGCATAATGAGGGTCCCTACATGTAAACCGAAGCATTGAGAACTTTGTAAGTGTAGCGTTAGTGTTTACATTCGGCGCCATCTTAGAAAACAGTCATGACCAGTCAAATCACGAACGCTGTGTTTGAGCCATGTTACTGGTTACTGGTTGCACAGTGTTCGTGGTTCGACTGGTCATGACTGTTTTCCATGATGGCCGCCTTTTATATTACTGTAACCAGTGTAGCATTAAAGCACAGCGGAAGTTAGTTAGCTATCTAGCCTGCTAATTCCACCATGCTTTAATGCTACAATGGTTACAGAAAATGAGCCAAACAGCGAGCTGCTGGCCAGCGGCAGTGCTCGGTCCAACGGTCCCTCCACCTCACTCCCCGCCGCTAGGATTCAGACAAGCTAACTAGCCAGCCATCCGTCTCTGGAGCTGCCGTCCGCTCTCTTCCATGGTGAAGAAATCTGCATAACAACTAACAACAATTGCCTTTTTCTTTGTCAAGTGAAATGACCATGGAAACAGTTCAATGGCCGCTCTACTTTCATTCTATTTCTATGCTCTTAACATACGGTACTGTAGCTGTAGATTCCTACCTAGACAGAGTTTGGAAGACAGACTCATAATCTAAATGTGCTACACTCTGTAAACTTTGGTTTCCAGGAAATTTCAATCCAAAGGGGTGGCGAGCTAATCCGGAGAGTTGTCATGCCTCATTGGGACGGGCAACCTTTACTTCTAGAGATGGATAATTAGAGGGTGCCACTAATATGAGTGCGGCAGCAGCCGCCTTTCCATGGCAGGGTCAAGACTTGCCATGTCCAAGAACAGCTCAAAAAGTTTATATAAGGCAATATTTATTTGAAGTTGCCAACTCCTTTCCTGGCAAGATTTAAATGGACAGTAATAGGCTTAAGGTGGTTAAGTTCAACAGTAACTAAAACAAGCACAACATTTTCTTGTGATCCCACTGAGAGGTGGATTGATCAGAGAAAGCTTTCGGTGGTAATTTCATAAGATGATGCAAGAGCATGCAAGGAGAAAAAAGAAATTGCTATTAAATCCAGAAGAGTTGTTCACCTCTGGAGTGGAGTTTCACATGCAACTTATGTGCTGTCTATTGAGTGTATGATGGTGAGGTTTTGTTTTATTATTCTGTCCATTTACACGCTGTGAGGAAACTGCCTTTAAAGGTGAAAGAGAAGGATCTGCATTATAAGTAACTCTGATAGTCCTGAGTGAGTTTCAAGTGGGCTGACCTCATTGACACTGTGCTGAACTGTTGACATGAGTTGTCTTTCTGTCCCAGATTACCTACTGTTGATTGGCTAAGCTGTCCTTTGTGTTGTACAGCCCTCCTTTCTCTCAGAGGGGATTAGTCCTTGTGAATGGCTTTAGAGTTCATGCTTGCTACAGACACAGAAGCTCCTTTTTCACTGTTGCAACTGTTTCCAAACTGATGACTTTTGGACTTCAGGAAAATAATATAAAGTTATATTTGACTGCTTTGTTGTGCTGGACTTTTAATGAGGGAGTTTTAAGTAGTTTAACATTGAAACTCTCCGTGTTAAAAATGTGACTGCAGCATTTACAAAAAAGTTCATTCTAAAGAAGCACTGGAACGAGACCAGGGATCAAGAACAGCCTGGACCTGTCTGAGGTAAAGGACACCCAGCACTGGACAAACAAACAGCAAACAGCATATTGTCCTGGATGACATCATTGACTCTAATGTCAGCATGAGTGTTAGTGTTGAGGTCATTCTAGGTGACATCGGGCCCAGGGATGCACTGACAGATACAGTCCAGGGAGATAACCAGATGATGCCGTAAAAAAAACGGACTACATGCAAACTGGTTTGTTTTTCCTTATGCTGCGTGTGTTTCTGTGCCTCTTTCCCTGCGGATATGTCAGTGTTTTTGTGTACTTTATGTAAGTCAGAGATAAGAGCTGTCCAGGTAGTCAGAGTTTATTGCTGCTTCCCACACAAGAACACAGCCAGTACATTCTTCTGAAGAAAAAAAACAACTGGTGGCTCACTTTCTAAATGTCCAAAACAGACATTTTACAGGCACTGAGCCTTATCTGATCAAAGATTAAAGCAATAGTTTGAGTTTTTTTGGCAAATATGCTAATGCATTTAGTTGCCAAGAGACAGATAAGAAGATTGAAGTCCATCCTCATCCAGGAAACAACCGCATAAGACGATTGTGCAAGTAGCTCATAACGACTGATATTTACATTCGCAGTTGGCCCTCTTGTGGCTGTAGTAATTATTGCAGGGAGCAAACTAGGCTGTGAGGTCACAAAGTGTAAGAGCGCTAAATTCCGCAAAACAATGCAGATTGGGGTTGTGGATGGGTCAAGCAAACAGCACTTTGACTCAGTAGACTGAGGATCGTGTCCCGTGTGAAACCAAAAGTCAACAGTCACTTTTTGAAATAAATGGCCTTTTACAGACCTTAGTCCATGGGGTGACGTCCGTGACGCACTTACGTCCTCATTTCAGTGGTTTTACGCGACTCATTTTTAAACCAATCCTTGATGATTGCCTAACCCTAAGTATTTGTGTTACCTTAGCGTAACTAGCCGCGTCACAACATTAACTACGTGTTTAAAACGGCGACCGTTAAGTTAAATAGAATGTCACATGATTAAAACTGTATTTGCGGTCACATGTTTCGAAACGGCCACCGTGCGGCAGTAAATAGAATGATCGTATACTGTATGTTGTTTTGGGACTCATTCGAAATGGACCTAATCTGTTGTTTAGGTACAATGATGTGTTGGAAGATTGATACCATTCTATTTGTATGCTAAAAATGAAGCTACAGTACAGCCAGCAGCTGGTTAGCTTAGCTTAGCATAGAGCCTGGAAACAAGGAGAATCACACAAAGTGCCATTTTAACACTTACATTTGTGTACAAATTAAACAAATGAGTTATAAAGTGTTAATTAGTTATTTTTCAAAGTGCTACTAGGCAGATCCTGTTACCTTTGGACAGAGCCAGGCTAGCTCCCCCCTGTTTCCAATCTTGTGCAAGGCTAGCTGTAGCTCCATATTAACTTTACAAATTTAAGAATGGTATCAATCTCCTCATCTAACTCTTGGCAAGAAAGCAAGTAAGTGTATTTCCCAAAATGTCAAACTATTTGTTTGGGAAAAAAACTAAGTATGTCTTGGTCAGGGGGTTTGCCTGCTCGACTGTTTGGATGTCTGCCTGCTTGCCTCTCTCTCTACCCCCATATCCACTCAAGGACAAATATAATCCCATAATAACAGTAATTTTAATAATTAGCTAGAGCTACCACTACCTCATAGCCTCCCAACTCCATCTGCTCTCATCATGCCTTCACAGTCAGGACTGCAGAGTGAGGCGGGGTACCGAGGGGCAGCAAGCTAGCCTTTCTCCCATATAAAACAAGCCCAGAGAAACTACACATTAGACACATACGCACACATTTATCCCATTACAACTCATTTAGCCTGTCATCGCTTATAATAAAGAAATAGACCTGGCAGACTACAGCAAAATCTCTTTTATAGCTATTTCTTTTAAAGTTGCATAAGCATCAATACTCTGTTTGTGTGTGTGTGTGTGTGTGTGTGTGTGTGTGTGTGTGTGTGTGTGTGTGTTTGTGTTTGTTTGCAGGCAAGTTTGTCCCTGTGCATATATACAATTTCTGTGATGCCTTTCTTTCCAAGAGTGAAGAACAGTGAGTCTTATGCCTAGTCTAATAACTCAACATGTCTCAAAATGTAACAAACTACACATTACTTGTTACCTTAAAAAGTACAGTAAAGGTAACAACATAACTCATTTTACTACTTTGGTTACTCAGCCCAGCACTGTCAAATGTGCCTTTAAACAACTCCAAAGCCTCCACACCCACATTAGGTCTGTAGTTAACGTGTAAAAATAGAAAGCAAGACATCAACAATGGTTTGAAGGTATTTACTGACCATTAACCCACTCGATTGCTCTCTGGGACATGTTTTCATGCTAATCGAATGTGTTTGTAGCCTGAAACAAGCTAGCGCGGACCGCTGATTAGCTTACAACGCTAGTATTTGGGGCACAGGGAATGTAAAAACGAATTGCTATTTATACCACTAAAAAAGCTCAAAATATCACCACACTTCCACGGTAGCATAATGAGGGTCCCTACATGTAAATCAAAGCATTGGGAACTTTGTAAGTGTACAGACAGTTATAAGAAAGATAGATTATAAAGATAGATTATAAAGACAGTTGCGTTCTCGTATACAGGCGGCTGCCATCTTGGGAGCTACTATAATCCCATTCACAGTGAAGTTGGTAGTTTCACACACCCTCCAACTTTAAACAAAACCAGGTGATGCTAAATAGGCTTACCAGTGGCTAACCTTAGCAAGCTTTAAGAATAGTCAACATCTAATAAGTCAATTTTGGAGTTACCAGGAGTTGAATTTTTTTCTTTTGTATACTGTACGTGCTAATGCATCCCCCACGCCTTCATTCCTGAGCTAACACAAAGCTACTTGTCACTGAAAAAAGTATTCACATTACTCGTTACTGCCTCAAACTGCATGTATCTGTGCATTAGGGCAGAGCAGGAGCCGGGTATAACCATTTCTTGACAAACACTTTATCCATCCACCCAGCACTACCGTACAGCATCTGCAGCTATTTTGCCATTTGCAAATATTCAGCCGGTAATTAAACAAATTTATAAGATTTATAATGTGTTCATTAGGTAGCTTTAGAGTAGGGTGACCAGACGTCCCGGTTTGACCAGGACAGTCCCGATTCTGAGTTGCGTGTCCCGAGTCCCGACAAAAGCCTGCCAGGACGCTAAAATGTCCCGGTTTACACCAACAATTATGAAATTGTCCCCGTTGTCAGCGATAACATAGCTGACTTAGTCTTATTATAGCCCGATAATTAACTAAACCCATGTAGAAAGACTAATAAAGCGACTAGCATATGATGTGTGTGTGTGTGTGTGTGTCAGTCAAACGTAGCGGTCTGCGTCTGCATAATCTGTGCAGCCAGCGTTACAATGTATATTTGTAAACATTGTCGCAATGTCTCTTCTTATCTGTCTCATTTTAACCTCGTCCCTCCAGGTCCGCTGGAAAGTCAGCGGACAAGCGCTGGGTGGAAATGTTCGTGCATTTCAAAAGCAGGGTGATTCCGTTTAAAAATGAAGGTCTCCTTTGTCAGTTCGCCATGTGTCTACCGGGCACAAATGCTCCCGTTGAGCGGATTTTTTCGCTCATGAACAACACATGGACTCACGGGAGGAACCGCATGACCATTCTCACCTTAAAGACGCTACTCGTCACACGGGCCAATTTTGCTGACACCTGTGCGTAATTTCACAGTAGGCTTTCAGTCAACAAATTGATTCTTGAGCAAATTCACTCCTCTAACAAATACTGTATACGGAATGAATGTTTCCAGTAGGGAAGCTATCTGCTCTATCAAATGAGATTACATTTGTGTGTGTGTGTTGAACGAAGCGTTCAGTTGAAAACCCAAAAACAGCTGAAATATATATTACTGCTTTAAGAAATGTATTAGCCCAAAAACAGCTACAACTATATTTCTGCTTATAGATATAATCACATTGCTGATTATAAATGTAATTATAATTTTGTTTAGGAATAAGAATCATGCTAGATACTATGTTAGATACAGCAGTATATTAATTTGCTTAGTGTAAATGTATGAGAAGGCCTGCCTGCAGTTCATGCAGAGGGGAAGTTTGTGTGTTCCTGTAAGAGACTGCAGCTGAGACAGGGGAAAAGTTAATGTGGGGTACATTGAGTTCATGTATGAGAGAAAGTAATGGGGAGCTGATGTAAAACATATGTACTGGTAAAACTTCACACTATCCTGCTTCTGTTTGGAGAAGAGAGTCAAGGTGTCATATATGATGGAAGAGCATTACCGCTTGCTTGTGTAATGTATAAGGCTGTTAGCTTGAGCAATGCATAAGATACGAAACGTCATCACATGTGAGGCTTCCTGTGAGTGTCTGATAACCTGTGGTTGCATTAAAAAATGATACCTTATTAGGCCACAAGAAGTGGTGAGACAGCCCCTGCTGGTATGGTGGGAGTGAATTGGTCAATGTATGTATAAATAGGAGTAACTCGATGATAGAGTCTCTCTTTTTGGGGCATTTTGTACTGAAAGAATCTCCGTATTAGAGCATTCATTTTATTCTGTTAGGGACTTAGTGCATTTTTGTTCATTTTCTTTCTGTTTAGCTTTTTGCCTTTTTTAACTTTATGCTTTAATTAAAATAAAAATACCTGAGTTCAAGTTTGGACTAGGGAACAAAACCCGCATATTCGTTTTGTGCCTTTTTGGAAGACTTTTATTTTTTACTCTTTTTCTTCAACCCTGCCAAGCGGTAGGGGAACACCCCTACGGGAGGCAGTTTTGACTCCTCTTTAACCGCTGGGTGAGTTGCAACTCAGCGGGGACCGATTTTGACAGCAAGCCTCCTCTCAACTCATCGGAGACTGCATTTTTCAGCGGATTTGAGCTTTTGGTGATTCCGCGAAGAGCAGCTTTAAACTGTGAGTATTACTGAAAATCATATGGTTATGAAGCTTCCCTTGGGCAATACGTTTTCTGTATAGGAGGTTAAAACGCCCGTGAACAAGGGGACATCTAGGGTGTTAATCAAAGTCTCTTGCCTCGCTTTCGGGTTCCCTGACCCAGGCGAGGACCCTTTAGTATGGGTGTGTGTGTCTCTATAATAAACTTAAAACAGGAACGTATCTGAAATAACTCCTTTTAATATAGGCCAAAACAACTGTACGGCAGAAGAGGGCATAGTAGAACGAGGGTTATCGAGGGGAAGGTATAAGAGGAGTTAGCTTTTAAAATAAAAATGATATGAAGTCTCGATAACTGTCACATAGTTCATCATGGCGCCCATACGTGGGGCAGTGTGTTAAGAACTGTAACGCAGAGTTAAAAGATAACTAGAAGATGCAAAACAGGTTAACCACTGCCAAGAGGTACGAACCTACTTACGAAAGAGTTAGCAGGTTCAAAAAATGCTTTAGAGCTAGAGATTGAAGTAGCGTGCCGTGCAACTGTACTTAAAGGCCTATAGGTACAGGAGCTACAACCCCTAGGAACGGCAGGCACACCGTAACCTTCTATGTACCGGCTAAAATAGAAGGATCGCGGGTTAAGACCTGCCAATTACGAAAGGGTTAGGTGAAGTAGTCGAAAAAAGACGAAAACAACGCAAACAAGTCAATTAGTAATAAAGTAGGACTCAATCGGCAAGAAGTACCTGTACAGATTATTACAGGAGGGAGCGTTAGCAGCCAAATATCCGTGCAGGGTGATTACCCTGTTCGGTGATGGGATTTTCAAGTACTCACACCAAGATAGTGTGCAAGCCCTAGCTAAGATGCTACAGAAACACAGGAGCTGTGAATGGGTGGGTCATGGGGGAAATAGAGAGAGCTCTGGGACGCCCAGAGCACCTCTACCCGGACCCGTTTCTGTGACCGGATCGGAACGTTCACACGCCTCGTGAAGATGTAGTGGTACAAATTCCAATTAAAATTGGAGGATATGGTATACCCGGGTACCTAGAAGAGGGACCGGGAGACTTCTCTAGGAGCTCAGGATAGACAGCAGGCAGTACAAAGCAACCCAACTACTTCTGGAAATGCGTCACGCTCCTCAAGTGGCTCCTTCACTCCAGAGAACAGAGGGAGTGCAATACCTGCAGACCCGGATAGGGGTATCAGGGAAAACACCGTGGTGCGAATCCTTAAGGAGACGGCCCGGATGGATAGTGGCACGTTCGTACACACCTCAGAATGCCTCAAGACATATATGAGGAAGCCTCTACTGCCAGATTATGAGCAGGAGATAGTGGATCAGATTGGAGTAGAATATATTGAAGAAATCCACTCCTTACCACCGTGTAAATACGGGAACTACCAAAGGATAGAAGCTTAAGCACTGATGAGAGTGATGGATACCGTGCGGTGTATAGAGCAACAGATAGGGAAACTTTCATCAGGGCAATACACCCCTTGGTTAACTCGGCAGAGGCAGGAGAAATGGTGACAATAAATCTGAGAGGGAGAGACTGGGAAGATCCTCCTGAAGTCCTCCTTACTTGGATAAAAGATATACTTCCTCTGTTCGGGGGAGCAATATTCTACATTCTCCTGCCCGCTGACCGAGAGGGAGATGCACTAGTGACAGCAGATGATAAGGATGAAAATGATGAGGGTGCTGAGTCAGAGGGAGATGTAGAGGATCACAGGGAGGATGGAAACCAGGTTGACGAGGGGGGAGAATAAGAAAGGGATGGCTGGGGCGATGAAAGGAACTTGTCTCAGGTCCTTCCCCCAATTACTGAGTTCAGGAAAGCCCCCCCACCAGTCAACTTTGGGAATCAGCTCTCACGCTCGCGTCAGTGCATTCCTACCCCACGCTGGGTAGGAGGAAATGATCAGGCAGAGGAACTTGATGAGCATATCTATCAGGAAGCAGTTTGGAGATTCAACCCCCTCTACTCACTAAATGATACACCAACAAGCCCTAATCAGAGAACAGGAAGCACAGCCCCGCCTGGGTCCCCACTCCCCTGCGACGAGCAATGGATCCTCTCCGCCCATAGGCGCTCGTGGGAAACACAAAGTGAAAACAAACAGGCCTGTAATAGAGACTGATGAGGAGGATAATGTTCCCCCATCACGCACCCCGACCAGGGGAAGAAGCAAAAGTCGCAGTAGGGAAAGAACACCACCTAGGCCGGTACCTGAAAGTACCCCAAGACCCAGGGCTCCTATAGTCGCTCCTCAGCCAAGGAGCATCCTAACTCCTACAGGGGACCGACCCAAGGGACTCCAGACAATGGTTCCCCTGGGTTGGCACCTGATACGAAGGGTAACGATTTGTGATCCACCAATACCAAAAAAGACCTCTAGAGGCAGGCTGGGAAAAATCACCAGACCAATGCCAGATACCAAGTACAGCCCAGACAAGTACCCATGCAGAGAGCCCACTTACCGGACTGAGAACGATTGGTATAACCCTAGACTCTTTGAGGAGGGGGAATACCACTCAGACTGGGAGGAAGAGCCTATCTGCGATGAAGCGGTCTGGTACCCAGTATCACTGGGAGAAAGGAGGAGTATAGATCAGGCACCCAAGGGATCCGAAGTCTTGGCTTTCCAAGGCATAGGGAAACCCTGGAAAGTGTCGTATCTCAGACAGAGATATGACTTTTACAGAGAAGACTGTATAAGGAGAGACAGGTCTATAGAAAGACAGTTTGCGGAACAGAACCCGCGGGGTAGGTCAGTGAGAGATTCGGGGGGCGATGGAGGAGACAACCCAGACCTGGACCCTACCAGGGCTCGAGTGGATGGGAGCCTCCTAGACCACCTCGAGGTAGAGATAACAGAAGGAACAGGGAACAGGGACCTCAGGACGAAGATCCTGAGGAGATCGATACCTTCTTCCAGCAGCAAGCACTCAGAATGGCAGAAAGGTGGCCCTCCATCCAATCCTCTGATGACTTTTATTTTTTACTCTTTTTCTTCAACCCTGCCAAGCGGTAGGGGAACACCCCTACGGGAGGCAGTTTTGACTCCTCTTTAAGTCTCTTGCCTCGCTTTCGGGTTCCCTGACCCAGGCGAGGACCCTTTAGTATGGGTGTGTGTGTCTCTATAATAAACTTAAAACAGGAAAGTATCTGAAATAACTTCTTTTATATAGGCCAAAACATCCGCTCTGCTGACGGTAACTAGTGTTAACTGTACGGCAGAAGAGGGCATAGTAGAATGAGGGTTATCGAGGGGAAGATATAAGAGGAGTTAGCTTTTAAAATAAAAGTGATACGAAGTCTCGATAACTGTCACATCGTTCATCAGAATAACACTGTACGGTAAGGGTAGGCCTACATGAATTATCAAATTCTGATTCGAACACAACTTGTGCATAATCAGGTACCCACCTTACCTAATGCTTTAGTTGATGTGTTGTTCATGCATGAGGTCATGAATGAGACGCTATGAACTCATGTCAATTTCTGATGATTCATAAGATATAAAGGAATGAAGTAATGCACAAATCATGAATTAATTCATGCATGAATTCATAATTCATGTACCCTTACTGTAAAGTGTTACCAGGAAATCTGGTCACCCTACTTAGAGGTCCCTGCTTCCAGTCTTTATGTAATGCTATAGGCTAATCACTGCCCGGTCAATCATTCAAAGTATGCTGAACTATTTCTAAATATCTCTACCTTCAACATTTGAAGTTGTTATGAGCTCACTGATACACACTATACACACAAAAAAAGTGTTTCTCTTCCTCTTATTTTGGCAACAGATATAAGGCAGTTTGAGGCAACTGGAACTATGAGACAGCTTGTTAAAGTTGCGTTGTGATGCCCATAAATGTCTTAAACTGCTGTCGTGCAACCAAGAATCTAATCTACAGATGGTATGATCGCCCTAAACCAGAATCACTTCAAACAGAGTAGTAGACTCAATGTGGAAACTTAAGAACGCATGGAGATACCAGTACAGGAAGAGGTCAAAAGGTAGAGCTACATACTGTAGCTGTATAAAGATAAAGAGCTGAGGTGCAGGACTTGGCAGAATTAGAGACAATTTTGCTCTAAATCCAGTTTCAATGGCACGAAGAGGTCTAACGTAGCAATGTAATATATTTCATGGGGCTATCTGGGAAGACTGCACTGTTTCTGTTGTTATAATGCAATTCTGCTTGGACCTGGAGAACTGTGATGAAGTGTGTATTGGGTAAGTGCTGCCACAGAAGGATCCCCGGCCATTAAGCATGCTATCGCCTGCATGAAATCAGTGGGTTTTTAACTAATCTTGCAAATACTTTCTGCTACATACATCTTCTTAATTTTATGTGCAAACACATCTATCCTCAGCAACATCGCTAATCCTTAGTTCACTTGTGACATTTGCTTGGATTAAAAGTGAACTCCAGGGACTGAGTCATGTGGAGTCTTGGAAGATGAAGGACAGCATCTGACAGGCTGAGCTCAGCTGTGTCGGGCAAACTGAGGCGGCCACGCCCTTGGCCGAGACCGAAAGTTGAGTATATATAGATGTGCACACAGACTATTCTTAGTCTGTTTAAGGCTACAGACACACGTGTTGCCCTGCCCTGAGTTTGAATCATCTTTCAGAGACTGCCATAGAGAACAGGGAACATAGGTGGGTAACTCTAGCTCTGTTGGCTACTACACTCACATACTGGCAGCAGGGAGAGGTGTTTTCCCACCTGGCATCCATCAATGGAGCTGCTTATCTCACTTATGTAAAGGGTGTTTACTGGTTCTAAAGTGTAGGATTTGGTTTCTTGGCTGCTTTCTGAGGCAAGGCTTACCTGGCTATGGTGGATGAGGAGCATTTCCCTTCTGGCATACACCATCATACACTCATGGCATGTTAATTTATTGGAGCAATGTTTTGAGTTTGAGCAGTAGAGTTGAGAGGTGAGCAGGAAGACCAAGCACTCTTGATCATTACTCCCTGGGGCTATAATGACCTAATTTCTCCACAGGGATTATTTAGAGTTTCATCTAATTTAATGTAATCCACCTTTAGTTGAGCAAGACACTCTACCAGCCCCCTCTGCTCTGAAGCTGACCTTTATCTCTGGCCTCTGTGTGAGCAAGAAAAAAACCCTCAGTCTTAGTTTCACTGTTGCCTACTTAAATGACTAAAGGTTAGAACTGATGTGGTAATCTGTTTCTGAAGTCGAGTAAAAGTAGCAGCATCACACTAAACATACTCCATAACAAGTGATAGACCTACACTAGATGAGAAGATTGTTTAATGGTAAATATGAAGCTGCTAGCCAGGAGCTGGGTAGCTGGTAACAGGGAGTAACATCTAGCCTGTCTCTGTAACAAAATCTGCCTAAACTCACTAATCAACACGTTAATGTTACATGTTGTTTGTTTAATCCGTAGGCTACTGTCACTACCCGATGTGAGTCGAGTGCAGATGTGAGTTGCGCATGCGTCACTTTGCGACAGTGACGCAATCACGCAAATCGGTTTTGCTGTTAGCCACAGAATAATGAGATAGGTACATTACATAGCTAGCCTGACGTTGTCATACTCAGATTCTAGTCAGAATATGAGTCTGATACTGCTCCACTGGGTTGTGATTATGGGGCGTTTCAACCGAAACAGGAAAGAAAATGGCCTCTGCACTCAATTGGATAGACCTACAACCAATCAGAGCAACGGAGACAGACGTCACAGAAGCTGCGAGTCAAAGGCAGGCTTTACATTACTGTTGATCATCTGTCCATCATTGTATAAAGCCTGCCCTGACAATGTGATCCGATATGTCCGAACAGCTCTGGTTCGAGCATTGTTGCTCCACAACGGATCAAGTCCAGACCAAACTTCCCGACCGCAAATGTTGTGGGCGGGGCTAAATTCTGCTGGCATCCAGGCTATTACATAGCAGTAATTTATTATTTAGTATAAGGCATCACATTTTCACGGCATGATCCCTGATGTCAGTTCTAGATTAGAGGCTGAAGTAGCCTACAACCTGCTATTAGAGACTTCTGTAATGTCAATACAATAAAAATGGACCTACATAACGAAGTTCGTTCACTGCTGGCTACAAGTTAGCAATCAAACAGGCTGCCATTCAAGGCTGTCACTTGAATGGCGTTTTGAGCTAACGTTAGCAATCAAACAATCATAGATAGCTAAAACGTTTGCCGGATCCCTTGGTGTTATGTCGTAAACCGTTTAAATCGGAGCATGCACAACTCACATCTGCACTCGACTCACATCGGGTAGTGACAGCTACTTTGCACTAGTACTAATTAGCAAATGTTAGCATGCTAACATGCTAAACTAAGATGATGGACATGGTATACATTAAACCTGCTAAATATCAGCATGATAGCATTGTCTTTGGGAGCATGTTAGCATGCTGATGTCAGCATTTAGCTAAAAGCACTAGCAGCCCCTAGCATGACTGCAGACGATACATATCGTATCGATACATATCGTCATCTTTAAGATGCACCTTTATTTTTAAATTCCCACGTTGTATTTATTCTTTTTGATAGAAAGCGTAGTTTGTTTTTATTTTTTTTTAATATATTTAGACCTCAGCTCTTACCTCATTGTCTGTGCCCACATCCAGCATGACAGGCAGGCACTGTTGTGGCGGCACACCTCCACAGGCTGTGTAGAGGGCCAGCTTGCCCACTGGGATGCCCATGCCACAGCAGCCCAGGTCTCCCAGCCCCAGGATCCTCTCTCCGTCCGTCACACACACCGCCTGTCAATCAACATAACCGTCAGCCAGAGACTACAGTAGCCACACCAACCATCTCATCAACATCAATCTGTGTATGATGCTACTACATGTATGATAGGTAGCTTATTAGCATTAGGGCTGCACGATATGAGGAAAATATCTAATTGTGATTATTTTGACTGATATGCGATACTGCGATATGATTCACAATATTGAAGGGAATGATCATTTTCGTATCATTATTCTTATTGAAAAAATTAATAAAATTACAAGAAATTGAAACAATTATAATGGGATTTTTGCGAGGATCTGTTCCAGATTTTTTCTTTAGTCTGTAGGATAGGATTTGTAGGACGGGATGTCTCTGCAGTACCACAATACTTCATTCAGAATGTTTTAACACATATTTTGCCTTTAACAAATATTGTGCCCCCCCCCATGCAATTTGGATATTGCACTAGTCCATATTGCGATTTTGAAATGTTGTATCAATTATTAATTGTGCAGCCCTAATAAGCATTTATACACACTTTAATAACACTTTAAAAAGATAAATGAAGCAGCAGTTCTGCCTCCATGTCTCATGAACACAAATCATCTTTACCAAAACAAGTTCACCATGCTACCCAGAAACATGTTTATTTCCTCAGTGTAAGCCAGGCCCTCCTACACACTCCTGGCTTTCCACTCACTAGTCATTTTAAGCAATTAAGCAATAAATAAGTCCCTCTGGGTTGATTCCACAGCATGAAACAAATCAATTGTGTAACACTTAATATCACCAGCAGAAGTGTTTAATGTGAAATGTTCAGGGTTTTTCTCTTTCCACCATCTGTGTGACGCAGATTACTCTGGCACAGCATTTTTACAGCCTGGTTCCTCCCACAATCTGACAGGTTTAAAGGGTATCATTAGTTTTCCCATTTGAATGTTTAAAATCTATAATGACCATACTCAATACCATTAAGAGCACCCCCCCCAAACTATCACTTGTGGAAATTAATTCTACAGCTGCAAAACCTTTTTACAAGCACAAAATATTAATGACCATTATTTGAGTCCATATAAAAGGCTGCAAGGCTCATCAGTGGATGGTTACCTTGGCTCCCGTTTGCCCTTTCTCTATAGAAATGTTAGAAGTCGGCCATATTAGGTGAGTTAACGATAAGACCACCCTGACAATGAGAGGCGGCATGTCAGCGGCGAGGTAAATGCCCAGCTGTTGACAGCTGTGAACAGGTGGCTCAGACTGCAGGTATATTTGACATGCCAGGAATGCCTACTGGTTTCGTCATTCTAAATATGAGTAGATTATGACTTGCACATAGTTGCTCTACACAAAGGATTAGAGGAATATGTCAGTCTTTTGAGAAATTGGCCAATACAGCACGTCAAAAGAACCAATGCCAAAACCGTCCACGGATCCCCAGGGGATCACTGGATTATCTGTATCCATTATTGTTTGAGACAGCCTGGTGTGAGATGACTGGCCTTTCAGTAATGCACACATTGTGTTTTTTTTTTATCATAATATCAGCCCAATATAGCTTGCAGGTTTAATTTATAATTGTACAGTCTTTAACTTCCCACCTAGACTGGGTAAACCCAGCCCAATCTGCCAGCGATTTGATTTCTCCCTGCAGCTCAGGCTGGATACATTTTTCTAACCTGCTTCCGTTACAAATCTGCGGGGACCAATCACAAACTGGCTTATCCACCTGGCGCGCTATTGGCGGGTTTAACACGATGACGATAGAGAAGCAATGGCAAGCAGCTTTTTGTTGACATTCAACATGGCGGACACCGAAGCGCAGCAACCAAGGGGGTAAGCTTCTCCTCACAACGCGTACCTCCTATGGCGCCATGTTGATGCTAACAAGCACTCACCCCCGTTAGCATCCCATTCATTTTGACGTCACTTTGACAGCGAATAACTTTACATCTGAAGCGTTTAAAGACTCTATTTGTCCATTATTCATTTCTAAAGAAACATGACAATGTATAAAAGGCTCCATTACCTTGAATCTCACGTTATGGCTCCGTAGCAGACGTTTTTATAAAAATAGGCTAACGATTGTGTCATAACCACGGGACTGTCGCATAGTAGAGGAATTACTGTATAGTACCGGAGAAGCGCGCAGGCAGTTTCGACTTACATTAGCTGTTTAAGTTTACTTACTAATGTTAACTAGCATTGTAGTTAGCAATATTTAGCCTGTGTCCATGTTATCTCCTTACATATACCTACGCTCTCCGTCTCTGCAAGATTGGGAATGATTGAGATTTCTCTTGGCACAGCTACCAGAAGACTTACAACTTTCAGACAGGTTGCTCACGTCACATTTACGTCGTCTCTCTCAGTTGGAGGCTGCGCAGTAACGCTCAGCGCTCACCGGAAAAGTGCTTCTAATATCCTTCACTGGTCTCCGTCCAGAGCAACGGGATCTGCTGGTCCATTATATATACAGTCTATGGCAGCAACCCTTTGATTCTGCTGTCGCTGCTACGTCACCCGGATCGTTGGTCTGATTGGTTGAAGGACTGTCCAATTGCGTACAGAGTCATTTGAACTTTGCCCGTTGATCACGCCTCTTGTGCAGTAGAAAATACAGAGCAGACTCCCCAGACTATTGTTCAATCTTAAAAGATTTAGCTTGGTCTGGTCATAGCCAGACTACTTCCCACCACCTTCAGTTCACAATGTAAACTCCCTGATAGTTTAAAAAGTATCTTCACTACTTTTACGCCTTCAGTATTGCTGATCATATTCTACAGATAATTTCAAACAAAGCCAAACAACAATGCAAAGCTATTATAGTGTCTGTATGACATTCAGGATTATATTAAAGTACGTTCTCATTTTCTCACTATAATTGTGGCCACCTATCACTCAACGTAGTTTATCCTACTGTTAAAATAATCCCTTCCTGGAGGGAGTCCATAGAGATAATCTACGTATTTCCACATCATTACAACATGTGTTGATTTGTTCCATTGCCTACTTTTGTTTTCTTGTACATATTCATATTTATATAATATATTGATAATATATCACTTCTAATATATTTTTTGTATGCATTTCAATACATACATTCAGGGCTTGACATTAACTTGTATTTGTGATTGCTGGGGTGGGCCGGTCATCATGGTCCAGCTGTGGGCTGTGCACTGGATCACAGCTGTGCTCCTGTGTCGGGCGATGGCACAGTAACACAGTAGCCTTCTCCAGCACAGGGTTACAATAATATGTTTATCCAATACAATTATCCATGTTAACAAGGACATTTTCAGCGCTGTTTTCTCAACATTCAGCTGCTTTGTGAGAGACATGCAGGTGTTTACGTGTGGTGAGTACCTACTCACCCCAGGAAGTGGCGGTATGCAATAAGAAAGTAAGGGAACTCAAGTGGACAAAAATCAGAAGTGCCGGTACTTAGTACCGGTGAGTACCGGCCCATTTCCGGCACTGCTGTTGTTTCTCAATTTGTGTAAACTGTATTGTCATATAAAACAATATTGTATGCTAAATGCATATACATTACATGATAAGGCAGGTCATATTCTATATTTTTGAATTGTCAGCTAATTCCAATAAAAGACCAATAAAAAAGGCACAAATTGATTATTTCTGTATCCTCATTACTCATTTTGTGTTGGCCACTGAGCCAATCGACCAAACATTTCAGGTTCCAGTTTGCATTTTTGCAAACATTATTATGTTCTGTTTTATTGATGCAGTCATACAGAACAATACTTGGTTTCCATGGGTTTTGTAATGTGGCCGTGCAGGAACAACATAAAAAACATTAAATACTGATGACTTCACGCCATGCACTGTTTGAGTGATATAATTTACCCTGACGTCCTTTTCTGGCCAGTTCTGGAGAATTGTAGAGATGTGGCCTCGGTCATGAATAGTGATGAACAGGCCCCTGGAACATAGAAAAACAAATGGAAGAACATAAATTGACAAAAGGAAGTGAGACGAGAAAGAGACCACACATTTTGCATCTTCAAAAGGCATCACAGACCGCCCTGGTCAATTATCCCCAAGTTGTATGTCATGGCCGACTCTAATTAGGCAAAATGTCACTAAAATCTTGGCAATAACAATGAAAAAACAAGAACTCAAACTCGCTTTGTACTTAAAAAAATTCTTATCCAAGATTTGAGGGGAAAACAACTTCAAGCTGTACTGCAGAGACGGTTTGAAGTTAAGCTGCTATTGCTTTTCTGCTTTTGGGCCTTCTGAACCAAGGACTTTAATGTTGAGTCCAGAGCCTCTGCAGACAGTTTGCTTTAGACCCTTGAGGCTCCCCAAATATTCATCCATATAAGTATCTCCCCCCTCCTTCTAACCCTTACCCTCCGGTACAATTTTAGGATAAAGAGATCATCTCTATGCGTGGGGTCCAGCTGTAGTGTCTTTCCAACCCATCACACCCATCTGGTTATAGTATGGTTGGGGGGGCAGCATGTGCCAGTGGCAGTAAAAACATCACTACTATTTGTAAGAGTCTGCTCATAAAGCAAAAACCCATCCCAGGTCAATACTAGTGGAATAAAATGGTGGATAAATGTCAAACGCAAACATTATGACACATTGTTAAAAGTACGAAAATAATATAGAGCCAGATGAAGATAAAGACATTAAAGTGTCACATAAAAATGCTTTGATAAGTCGGAGGAAGGGTCGACTGTCGGCATGGGTTTCCACTTAACACCAGTAACAATGGTTAAAAAAAAGAAGTCTACAGCCATGTTGGCAGCTCTGTGAGGCCGCGCTTAGACACAAGTGGTGTGATGGGCTACATGGTGACACCAGCATGCTAACATGCTCACAGTGACAACATGCTGATATTTAGCAGGTAACGTTAACCATGTTTGCTATCTCACATTAGTTTAGCTTACTAGCATGCTATCATTTACTGATTAACTAGCACTAAACACTAAGAACAGCTGATGGGAACGTCAGTCATTTTTCAGGTTTTTTGGTCAAGTACAAATTACAATTGATTGACCTGATGATGAGCTAGAAGAAGAAGTTGTTACAATTCATCTTGAGGACTAAATTGTCAATCGAATAACTCAAAAAAGAATCAACAGATATATCTATCATGAAAATAATTTTCAGGTCACATAAAGGCCACTAAGCCACAGACATCTGGCATTTGAAACACCTTTCAACTTCTCTGGCAATACAATGACACACATCTGCATACAGCTACATACATCTGTGCACGGAAATGTATAAGTGTTGCTTGCAATGCACAGAGGGTAGATCATTTAAAGAGTTTAAAAACTGTATGTACAGCTGTAATGGACTGTGGGGAGCTGCACACATTTTGTCTTTAAACACTGGATGCGTGTGAGAGAGAGGAGGAAGAGGGGAGAAAGTGCAGCCTCAGCCTGCTGTGTGTGTTTACCTTAAGCCAAGAGGACATGAGCCACAGCCGGCAACAGGAATATAAGGCATTTGGGGAGAAAGAGCGGCATTGGGGCTGAAAGGTGGACCCACAATATGAATGTTGGAAAACAACTTCCTGAGATGGATCAAAGCAGACAGGCAGTAATGCCTAATCTCTGTCAACACGAAGGTTAGCAAAAACATTTCAGGTTCAGTTTGCTGTTATTCCTCTTCTCCTCCAACCTCATTTTCTGCCATTCTGTTTGTGGAAGAGCTGACAGCCTCATGACCCTTGACCCTGACAAGTACAATGAAGTAGAGCTGCAGGAGTGCCTGTTATGCCCGTTATGCCTATACGGTACACAAACTTATGCACATAAATTCTTATGATATCCTATGAAAATAGGCGACCGCCGGCTTATCACGTGACGACGTGAGTTTAGCAGTCTTTACAGTTCCATTCAGTACAGGGTACAGGGCGCCCGTCGTTTCAGAGGCCGTAACAGTTGAGTTTAGCCGACAAAAGGTGGCTGTGAGCTGGGTACAGTGCACCGCAAGGTGACAGTCCTTTACAGTTAAGTTTAGCCGATAAAACCGTCATGCAGCGCCGACAGATAAGTTTAGAAAAAAGATCGTGGTTTGGATTAAAACACTGGTCCCCTTAAGTAGTAAGCCTGGGACACAAACACGCGTTTCCTGGGTGAAAGTCACCGACCACCTCCCATTTTGTGCTCTTATACAGCAGCAGTCAATGTGGTGCATACAGCAATAAATAAGTGGAATACACACAGATAACAGTGCATTACTTTTTCATAGCGATATGTACCAATGGTTCATGAGAACAGCCTGAAAACACAAACACACACACACACACACACACACACACACACACACACACACACACACCCCAACTCCTCTAAGAAATTCCATCACATATCTACAGTACCCTGAGCGGCAAAGAGCTAATCTACAGTATCTCATGATGTCAGGAGTCATGCTGTTTTAAATCCATCATCACTGTCTATGAAGATAATAATGATCTTTTTCAGAGCAAGAATTATACGGTGAACGGTGAAAAAATGGATCATTGCCAGGATACAGCAGCTGTCTTGGGGATGTGTATGATATGAAAGATTTTCTGTTCACTATCCACAGAGTGGCTACACTCTATGTGTGTGTGTGGGTGTGTGTTTGTGTGTGTGTGGTAGACCGAGGGGGAGGCTAATAAAAAGACCAGGGGGGGGGGGAGAAAAAGATGTGTTCTACATATTTTGGTATGAGAACATTGTTGAGAAATGAAGTCATGTTGGCCTGTCTAAATTTCTTCAAGGGGTTACTGCTAGTTTAGAGTTAGGATTTAGATTGAGGGCTAAAGGAAAATTCCGCCCTCTGATAGTTTTACGGTTGTTAAGTATCAGAGGGGAACAAAACCAAAGCATGTCCTGCATCATGTTCAGCCTGATCTCACAGAAATACGTGAAATGACCACGACCTTTTAACACCACATTACGTGCTGTTGGCGCGTAATGTGTGAACACGATAGCAAGTTCACATATTGAGACAGGTGTTACAGCTGATTGAGTCAGCTGTAACAACTTTAACTATATTTTTTTATTCAAATCTGAATTTCGATTTTTTCAAATGAGTTGAACTACTCCATGTACCCCCAAACAATGAATACTGGGATACAAGTAAGGCAAGGAAGGGCAGCTTTATTGGTATAGCACATTTCAGAAACAGGGCAATTCAAAGTGCTTTACATAAAACATTAAAGAGCAGTTAAAAACAATTAAAAAATTAAAAACAGATAAAGTCTGAGAATAGAAGTTACAGTGCAGTATAAGAAATTAAACATTAAAGAGCAGTTAAAAACAGTTAAAAATATAAAAGCAGATAAAATACGAGATTTTAGGCTGCTAGTATGGGTTGGGTACTTCTGGTTGGGAATGCTATATATATTTCCCCTCATACTGATGCTTCTAGAGTTGACATGTGTGTGTCTTTGTGTGTGTGCGTGTGTGTAAGACTGCTGCGGCTGACATAACCACAAAGAATACCAGTGGCCTTATTTTCTAGATGAGAGGACGGCCACAAAGCATTGAACTGCCATGTCTGGCTCCTCCTGTAGGAGAGTGTGGCGAGAACAGAGAGGGTAAAGAAAACAACATGATGGCCTGAAACAGCACTGCCGCTGACCTGCAGCCCGACACAAAACATACCCCAGGGACTGTGGAAAGGCTGCGGGGGCCGGCAGGAGGAAAAGCTGCTTTCCACACCAAGACCCCAAAACACAATCTGAGCCCCGTGAGGAAGCCGGCCTCCGATCGTTGACCCGTGTCCACACAAAACACCAGCAGCACCATTCTTCACTCCCACCGCATAACCTTAATCCTCCTACTCTACTGTGCTGGACGCCATCAGTTAGCAAGCCACATGGTTCAACTGACTCAGTGGACACAAATCACTGAGAAAAGACTGTGAAATAGTGTTAAAGGTCAGAGTCATGCTATGAGATGTCTACAACTAATCAAGCTCCAAATCTGCCACGACAGGCATGTTTTTATGGTTGGTGTCCCCTGAGAAACATTTGTCTTTAATTAATTTTATGAATTTGTTTGAAAAGGCCTAATTGGAGCTGAATGGAGCCAACATCTTGTGTGAGTGTGACTCTGCCCCTGCAGAGGGAAGAGGTAAATGTCAACTAAGTGAAAAAAAACTATTCCTGTATCGTTACTGTGAGTAACTTTTTGACTTAAAAAACATATGTCTAAGATTTTGTAAAAGCATCTGAAATGTCATTTTGACAGAGAGCAGTTGTTGTAATGAAGTATCCTTCACGGTCAAGAAAAAAAAAAAAATCTAATAATTCAAAGGGTATTAGCAGATTTTGTCACCTTACCCAATAAATGAAGGGCACCAAAATCATCTCTGTGCTAGGGTTTTAAGTTTTGGAAAAAAACAATATCAACGTGTTACACAGGTTATGGCCATAAGGGGCTTTTATTGTGTGTTTAGGTCAGAGCTTTGGAGCCTACGCACATAGACGCTTTCCAATGGGTGCATATTATAATAAATCAAATTACAGTGTTAGGTTCACATTAAAACTAAAACAATTGGATTGTATACAATCTTAAATTGTATAAGACTCGTCCAACATTAAAGTTACAATCTTAAAGTTCTCCGTTTCATTCTCTTGGCGGCACCTATGATGATGAACGGTCGTTTCTGAAGTTTCATTTTCTGTAGTCATCGCGCTTTTCTTTGTTTGTTTGGCCATGGTAATGGGAATGTCACCCCAGACACCCAGTTAAAGGTGCTGTAGGTAGCATTGTGAAGATCCAGGACTCAGCCAAAAAAGTCTTCTTCTCAGTCCCTCCCCCCTTTCCGCTGAAGCCCAAAACGGTCTCCTAAGCCCCTCCCCCCCACAAAGGAGAATGAGCAGTGATTGACACGCAGTTAGACACCCCCCCCTGGCCCTGATTAGTGCATCTGAACAGGGAGCGGTGGATTTTTACATATCACACTACAGGCTGTAGGTGGAGCCAGAGGAGCCAGATTTCTTTTTAAATGACCTGCTTCATGTAGTTCTACTGGAATATAGGGTCAGTTTCAGCAAATATGACAGAAAGTTAGTTTTATAAGTCTAACCTACTGCACCTTTAAATAATATTACAGCAAATGCAAGGGCTTTCATCAGTGGGCCATACTGTAGGCTCCATCACCATTGTGTTACTTCATTCTGCGATAGTGACTTAACAGACATTTATTTAAATGAAAAAAAATTACCTGTTTACCTGCACTGGAAGGAAATAGCATTGAGACATAAAGTTGATCCATCTCTGTGCCTCTTCCAGCCTGCTAGAGCTGCCATTGACCCCCCCCAACTTAAAACGGTTCGACTAATTACGTTCTCATTTACCAAGAGCTGTTTGACTTCATTGACACACTGTATCTGAAAGGTCTGCAACAACAAAGGTTCCACAAGCCATGCGAAGCTGGGTGCCTCTCAGATAGGGGTATGACAGTAACTGTACACCAACAGTCTCTCAAACAGAGAGATAGTGAGACACATTTAGCTCTCTGAGTGATGTAATCCCATGTCCCTCTCACAGATTGCAGCAGTGCTACACACACTCAATTAGCAATGACATGTAGCATAACGTGGTCCTCAACAGAAGGTTTTATAAATATAAATATATAAATAAATAAATAATAAAACTCAATAAACTGTAACTTCTAGCACAGGATGACATTTATGGAATAAAAGCAGAGCAATATCCAAGATACAGTTTGCCTTCTAGAAAAAGAAACACATCTATACAGTGGGAGAAGTCCCTTGTGGGGATCCATGGCTTTTCAAAACAGGTTGAAGGAAGAGCATCACTCCAAAATTAACACACTGGATCCTTCTGCCAGGCCAGCTGCTGGGATGTTTGAGATATCTATTTATTAAAGCTGGGAAGTTCAACAGGCTGTCAGAGAAACAAAAACACAAGAGGTTAACATTTAGAATCTCATTAGATCAATCGACTCGCCAATTGGTCAGGGTTCAAATGGTCACAAACGAGGACGAGGAGTTAAAAAGACAAAAATAAACCACAGAGTTGAATGCGTTTTAAAAGATAGAGATATTGTTCAAGATGTGAACAACGTGAAGAAAAAAGTGAAAAGAAGGAAATGGTTAGTTAGTTCTATTTTATAGCGATTGATTGTCTATTAAAAAAAATGTCTATGTTCTATGCAAAATGTAAAATTTTCTATTAAAGAAAAGATAGAAAATAAATATTTGTGTGTGCTGTAAAGTGGTTAGAAAAAATGAAATCGGAATCGGCTAAAATCGGTATCGGCTGGGAAAGTTGTAATCGGTGCATCTCTAGGTGAAAGCGATTCATGCGACACAAAGGTACATCCACAAAGCCATACAAAACAGCATGTCGACCACTTATTGTAAAGCATCCATGCAAAGGGAATTTGGCAAGTACCAAGACAAAGAAAAATCCTCTCTTTTTCCCATGGTTGCTACACACTGCCAGGTCTCCTATTCAGTAATGCGACACAGCGAAATAGAAGTTACCTGGCTGTAACTCCAGTTATGCCTTGTATGCCATCTATGGTTGTAACCCTCAGTTGCTCTATTTTACAAAGTAAATGAAAGACTGTAAGGACAGTTACTGTAGGGAATACAATTAAGGACACGTCAATACATCCTTCTAGTGTTACAGGGCTTCCATCAGTGTGTTGAATCTGGAACCATAGCTACTTCTTTCTTTTCAGCAAAGGGCCGCAGGTCGGAATTGAACCCCGTCCGCTGCAGGACTCAGACTCAACCAGGTGAGCTACTGAGGCATCAGTATATCATCACGTAACATTTCAAGTAATGGGAAATTTCTTCCATGGGGAAGTGTGGTAGCGCAGGAAAACTAATCACTGTATTATTCTGAAAAACAATTCTGTGCCATTCATCTTTCAGTGAAGTGTATCAAACTGAACGGCACACTGGACTTATTATTTTGTAAAGTAATACATTACACCGCAAAATAATAAATGAATTTGTTCATTATATTAACCAACATATGTTTCTTGCTGTCAAATAGCTGCAGTATATCAAGCAACTTTTTCTGAGTGGCTCGTAATGAAACTTCCCACTTTCTACCAAGCTGTAGTTTGTTAACGACTTCCAATGAGGGACAACTTGTAGCTTCACCACCTGCAGTTTCAAAGTAGCTCCGCCGACACTGGGCATATGCAGACTGCTTAATACCATGCAGAACAATCATCAACACTTTTATTACTCTTCGGTTTCTCAGCAGGGCGGAGCAGGGACAAACAGAAACATGAAGGGATTTGAGACTCCAGTCTGTTTCTGGCCACAGTTGACTCTTGGTAACTATGTTTGGTTTAGCTTGTCAGAGATGTGACCACTTGGTTACATCTCTGTCAAAGTAGACCAAAACTCTAATCACAAGCCATGATATGAGGACATAGTATCTAGTAGGGGTGGGACAAAATATCGTTACGGCAATATATCGTGGTCCTTTGTGTGATACAAGAATCGATACGCTGGCACCAAATACCGATAAAAGAAGTCACTCTAAATAGATTTCCCTGCTCCCAGCATCGCTACTTTATTTCTCCTCAAGGTGGCACTCAACACATTAATGATGGAAACTTGAACATAAGTTAAAGCTCCATTGTGTAATTTTTTGAGTTGATTCTTAGCCAAACCCCCTTTGTTCATTCACAAATATGTGCTCATTCATGTGTAATTACTTCCACCAACTAATCAAAGTATTCTCGTAAGCGTAGAATCTGACATTCAGAATCATTCAGAATACATACGAGCGAGTCGCTCGAATGACGGCCGCCATGTAGCGCCTCCATCTTTAAAATACATTAGCCAAAGAGGGACATACCTCTGCCTTTCGCACTTTTACACTCAGTGGCACCGCGACGAATGCCCAGGGGAGATTACTCGCGACTGCTGGCAGATTTGAAAGCCTGTTAAAGATGGAGGATCACACCTATTCTCAAGGACATGTAACGGAGTCGCCTCGTCATCTTTGGAGAGCGTCTCTTTAATTTTTTTTTGCCTAGGTGGTCTCACCGATCCACTGCCACAGGCTCTATCTTTTGTTTTTTCTTTACCTTATTTCCCTAGCACCTCTGTCGCATCAACTGACTCTGCTCACAGAGAAAAATATGTAGCCTACACTGTAAACATTGCCTTACGCTAATAATCTCGTACAGTATAGGGAACGGACTAAGTCGTACTGGAAGCCATGTTAATCTTGGCATACGACCACCGTAGGAGTTAAAATGCGCTTGGAATAGGAGGGGCTAGAAAGTAATATTCAGTTGGTTGTCATATACAATTTCACCCTTTAGATGGGAGAAATTCTTACACAATGTAGCTTTAACAAGCCAAAGAGGAAGAGGATTTCAACGGGATGTTGGGCAGCAGTTTGAGGAAAATAACAGATGCCCTAGCCACATTTGAGTCCCAAGTCTGTACCCATAGTTTCACTATAGCTCTGTAATTTTAATTTACAGACTGAAAAACGTATGCTGCAGAATTGTGCGGTTTTCTAAAAGTTTGGACTTGAAATGAATTAAGAGAGAAAAACCTGCACTTAACCTTTTCACGGGCATTTTGTATTCATAGTTAGACCGAAATCGTGGTGCATCATTATAGGATTGTCTAGCAATATATTGATTATCGCAGAATTGCTGTATCGTGATACTATCGGTATATTGAGCCATGTATTGTGTATCGTATTGTGAGGTGCCCTGTGATTCCCACCCCTAGTATCTAGGATTTGGATCCATGTTTTAATTTGTAATGAATGTCAACAGACAATTTGTCAATACACTGGAAAGACATAGGTCTGGATCTAGCACACATGTCTGTCTATCAGCATAGGTGAGTATCCTCTGAGGACCAGCACAGCATCAAGTGAGACAGCCCAGCACACAGACATACAGTACACTCAAAAGGAGACAGATTAATTTCTACGACGGGATGTGGTATCTGACCAGAAGCTGTAGAAAAGGACTGACAGCACAATATTTAAGCAATGAGAGCGCTGGTTTCAACTTTCTTGCTTCCTTTCCTGAGTGGTATTTAATAAGTTAATGGCTTTCCATGGAAAGAGAAGATTTTTTTTTTTGTCCTCGGAAGTATTATCCTAAATTGAGATAATCATTTTTTCCCAGCACAGATTTGATCACATAAATATTTCACGGCAAAGTGAGTTTTATGTCAGTTCTCGCAAAAACTCTGAGTTACCTGTAAGTATCCATAAGACCAGAGAGCAAGTGAGTTCCATTACTAAGGTTTTACCCTTGGTTTTGTTCATACAGATCATTTCCAAGGCAATTACCTAAGTGAAGCCAAAAGGAGTGAAGCTTTTGGCATCACAAATAACACACATGCTTCAGTGCATGAAGCAGCCAAGCATCTGACTAAACCAATAGAGGAGGAGAAGAAACTTCGGTGAGAACTTGAGGTCTGGCAGTGCCAATCAATAACCATGTTCATGGGGCAGCCTGAGCTGACACAAACCCTGCCCATTTTAAAAATAACTAATTGCAATGGAAAAGATGATCGTCAAAGAAACTAAATATGCAACAGGCCTCTGGAAAAAGTAAAAAGTGCTCTGTAAACACACACAAAAATGAAAAGAAATGACAAAGGGATGCGGATAGTTGGTGAATAATTTAGCATCGGCTTTCCAACACAAATAGCCAGCCCATTCTCCATCTCCGTCTCTGTCTAAGCTCACATAAGACGTCAGTTCCCTGTTTGTTCAGCCTTTTGTGGGATGTACGAGGGATGTATCTTTTGTGTGTTTCTTCTAAGAACGCATCTTAGCAGCAAGAAGCAACTGCACCCAGTTATTTTTGTTCAACACACAGCTCTCATCACTTGGAAATGAAACGTGACGGGCAGGAATTCTCTTTCCAGTCCCTTCTCTATCCTTTCCCTTCACAGCCTCTTTTCTCTATACAGTATGACTCTCCGAAGACAATGCACTCTTCTTCTTCTTATGCCTCCCACCCTCCATGGCACGCTCAGAGTTTGACAGCATTCCATCACATTACAACAAATTGCGTGAATCACCCTCTCTTTTTTATTTTTTTTTCACAAGCAAGAAGCAGTTCCAGTCCCTGGCCTCGGAAAACCATAACCCACCCACACCTCATTCCACTGCAGCCCACTGAAATCAGCCCAGGCTTCCACACAACAACTAATCTTGCTTTGTGAATCTTTTCCAGATTTAGAGAAGAGAGAACTCTAGAGAATTTGAGGCCAAAATGAACACAGTTTAGCCAATCTGATCGGCCTTTCATCACTTTGGGTAACACACTGAGGCAAAACATAAAAAGGCACGGAATCTTTTACACAGGCCAATCTGCAGGTGAAGAAAATAACAACCAGACAGTCTAAGGTTCTGGGCTTTCAAAGCCTGTCGTCTACTGTAGCTGTGCTGATGAAGGAGAGGCAGTGGAGTGTCCAGACGATTGCTTTGGATATCCAGCTTCTCTCTCCGTCAGCATTACATAACTGAGGGGGCAAGAAACAGCAGAAAAAGTCCCGTTCCAGCACCAAGGTCCTGCTAAAGGAATCAGCGGCACAGACCGGATGAACCCAGCTGGCTCTTTGATGAGTTTCAGCCCTCTGCAACCAGGTTTTCCATTCCTTCCCCTTTTCACACACGGTCCTGACATTTGGGGCATGCCAATGACGTTTCGTGTGGGTTGCAAAGTCACAGTCAAAAGCAATTGGTTTCGCATCGGCCAGTAACTATGCAAAGAGCGGCCGAGCATGTTTATTTGCAAATGTTGCCTTGCGTTAGCAACAGTGGTCAAGACCGTACATTAAGATCATTGACGATAGGAGAAAGGTAAAGAGAGTCATTGAGCACTGTGTGGATGACAATGATTTATGGCCCATTGTTTTCTCTTTGACATTGACAGAAAAATGTGTATTCAATTTCAGGCATGTCTGGGTTGGTGGCAGGCGAGCTGCTAGTGTCCACCATAAACCAGATGGAGAAATGCTTTAAGAGTTTCCAATTCTTCATGTCTTCATATACTATGACATCAAGTGAGAGGCCAAAACCATCATATTTTACAATGAAGTATCAATACAATTATAATTTACTGTGCATTTTATAATCTCAAGACCATTTAATTAGGTTGCAAGACGATGCAGCAGGCTTTCACATTTGTATTGTTTTTTGTAATTATCTTGGAATTCTCAAGTAATCCATTAACCTGGATAAATGTCTTGTCTTGGAGAACCTGAGTAAGAGACGTGTGGTAGGCTATTCCATTAGCTCACCCTGGAGATTTTAATCTTTAACACTCCAGAAACATACTTCAGCATATGATATTTAGCTTAATTATCCACAATGTAGGATGACTTTAAGCCCATTATTGGGACCATCTCTGAGGAAAGCTAGTGAGATGTTGATACAGCAAGAGGGAAGACGTTGATGATTTCAACAAGCTTTTCATTTATTTGGCAAAAAAAGGAGAATGTGTATTGCCATCTACATGAACTATGTGCCTTTTTAGCACACAAAGATTGAAATATTACAGAATATCAATTGAAATAACTTGCATTTATCAAACTGCCAACTGCAGTGTAGCTCTTACAAAAATTGTATCCTTTAAAAGAAATAGAGAGGAACTCTTAAAGCTCCGTCTTTTGAATAAGTCAGAATACGTTAAACATAAAAAAGTTGGGAAGTAGTTCTTTAAAAATCAAAAGGAAACTTGTTTTGGGTAGAATAAAATTACTCTAGGCTGAGTTTTCCTAGTAACCTTACCAAAAAGGCCCAGCATGCTGCAAATGTTGGTATAATATGAAAATGGCTGGTGGACTTAAGTCACAAAATATTAATTTATTGAATGAATCAAATTTGAACACGTCTGTCAGTGGCTTGTTGATCTTTACATTGTTAGTTAATTTCCTAACCTGGCCTGGGACACACATTCATACTGTTTGATAAAGTACTTATTGGACTTTAACTTATCATTGTACTTACAATAACGAGCGTAGCTGTCCTCAATTTAGGTCATCGTGTACGTCTCATCTCCGTTTTTTCCTGCATCCACCGTGTTTGTGTGTGTGTGTGTGTGTTTGTGTGTGCGTGCGTCAGTCTCGGGGGGAACTGAGCAGCCCCGCCCGCTGCAGAGAGCCGACAGGATTGAAACAGCAGCAGCTTTCAGCGGCTTTAGAGTGAAAAAACGTTACAGCGTACATTGATGTTAAAATGTGTACAGGTTGGCAGGACGGTCTGAAATGTTTTGCACGGTCTTTCGCTGTACGTTTTGTTGGTAACTTGTCCACACCTCTTCTTTCGCGCGAAAGGGAAACACACTGTCTGAGGTCACATACGGGGCACCTGATGGGCACGATGCTACATTGCGCATGCGTCGAACCGTGCGACGCACACACTTATCCGAACCGAGACAAGGGGACCGAACGGTTCGGATGTTGTTTTCATGAACCGTGCCACCCCTATTAGCTATGGTGAAGGTTTGGTTAGGTTTAGGGAAAGATCATGATTTGTTTTTTGTTAGTGTTAGGGTCTTTCATCATGGTTCAGGCTGTTCTCATGAACCATTCGTACATATAGCTACGAAAAGTAATGCACTGTAATTCCTATTCCACGTACTTATTGCTGTATGCACCACAGTGAGTGCAGCTGTATAAGAGCGCTCTGGTTGAATAGGAAGGAAGTTGGGGTGGATGGGTGGTTAATATAACACGGCTTTCAAAGGGGCGAGCGGAGTTCGTGTCCCGGGGAAAACACAAGACTTTCAGCCAGGAAACGTGTGTTTGTGTCCCGGGATTACTACTTAAGGGGCCGGTGTTTGAATCCAAAACCCAGTCTTTTTTCTAATCTTAACTTATTTATTTGCTTAAAGAGGGCCATATTCGTTCTACATTTATTTTGTATTCCATATCACTTTTTTATGGAAGCTTTTCAGCAATTCTACCATTGCAACTGCTCTGTAGGTGACATTTCAGCATTACATTAGCTCTCAGTGATGTAATGCTGAAGCCTAAACCAAAGGGAATGTTCAGGATGCCAGGGGAGAGATCAAGTCTGACGAAATGAAAACAGATCAAAGAGAGTCAAAAAGGAAACTCACCTGGGGTCAGGTCCCATTCCTGTAGAGTGGTCAGAGGCCACACAAACCAATCATCTCGCAGTGACATCATCCGTAATAACCAGAAGGTCAATTTACCCAAAGGACATGCCACTGAAACCATGCATACTCTCTCCAGAATTAAGAGCTTACATGTACCCAGAATCATCAACAACCTCTTGTCATTCTTATTCTATATTACAAAAACATTTTATATAACATCAAAGTACATTTGACCTCAGACAGTGCCTCATACAAGAGGAAATATGAATGCTGTGAAACAGCAGGATGGTTTCAGAGATCTCCCTTAAAGTCCAGTGTGCTCTGCCAAAATATGCTCTGCCTAAATCACATCGTCATATTAATATATGTAATGTTATTACAATACATTGGCTGGGATCAAATAAAGGTATTCTTTTATTGTTCAAATATGTAAAATTCTTAACAGCTAACTGGCATTATTCATTTGCAGATGTAGCAGATTTGCTAGAGCGCCGTAATACATATTAAACAGTGAAAAAATAAGCACGTCTTAACTTCTGAACCTATGCCAAATAAGCCTGTTGTGTGTCTTGCCCAGTGGAATTTGATTTGATTCCCCACAATGATTAATTTAATCATCTTCACAAATACAAAGCATACAGAAATCTTAATGGATTAGCGATTAATATTCTGCAACTTTAACTATTCAAACTCAAAAGGGTTTAAGTCTTTTCTGTGATAACAAAAATGGGAAAGCAAAAGCCAAACTAAATATCTTTACTGTAGGGCAAAAACTTTCTATGTCCAAAACCGTTGCTTCTCAGAAAAAATAAATAAAAAAATATTCTAATTTAAAAACATTATATTTAGCTTTTACCTTTGAAAAAGTCAGATGAAATCTCCTCGTCACGGTTTAAATATTTGTAAAACCCAGACAGACGTGAAGGACGACTAATAGCATTGATTTATGAAAAGAACAAATATGACAAAATATGGAGATACAAGGTGTCGGCTCGACAGCGGCGATATGTAACAATGACTTTGGTGTACTTTATGCAGGTTTGAAAATATGCATTATTTTGATGGTCAAATCAGTATCCTCCTATGTCTGAAAGTATGAAGCATGCATAATGTGTGTGTATGAAGCATACATATTGTGATTAATATACTGCTCATAGTAATGGTTTGCAATCTTTTTATTACATCCATGTAAATTGTTTGCATGCTGCTTTTGTAATCTTTTTCTCTTTGAAATGATTTCAAATAATGAAAGTGTATTATAGGTAATAGTCCACAATCACTGGCACTGAACAATCCATTTTCCCTCTCTCTGACTTGGGTCTTTCCTCAGATCAAGAGCCTTCCGCAGATTTTCCACCAGTTACATTTAATGCTGTGTTCAATATGAATTAAATCAAATGATATTTAAAGAAAATGTAGAGTTTGGAAGCCTTTTTAAAGGATTCCACATCTCACGCAGCTCCTGAATGCAGATGGATATCGGAAAGTTTTTCAGTTTCTGACCTCGGGCCAAATGCATGACAGGACTACAAGTGTTCACAGCCAAAGCGGAGCTGAGAGCTGATGAGCTGTCAAAACAAAGAGAAATTAGCTTTTAGCGCTTTCTCACCACATCCATTACCTAAGCAGAGGGAAGTTTTGAATTGACAAAAAAGAAGCAGAGCTGTAGCTGGAGATATCAGTGTCAGATACTGTAGGCCATACAGTATTTTCAGTATGGTCTCATCTTAGTGCAGATATGAAAGTGGTACCGTTAGAAGGTGATTAAGTGATCTGTTGACTTAGCTATTATAGTCAGTGATGACTGGGTCAACATCGCTTTTACTGGTCTGCTAGGCTGAGCATGTGAACCATCACGCCTCCATATTAATATGAACCGAGTCTATGGCTTTTTATTTTTTATTTCTGGAGTTTCCCAGAAAGACGAACGACAAGTCCTCCAAACTAAACAACACGATACATATTTGGCATATTTCCACGCTGCCCTCAGTACACTGAACAGTCACACATAGGCAATATATCCCACTCCATTCATTCCTCTTTGTTTGTATTGTCATTGTTGTATGTTTTTTTGCACTGATTCTATATGTTATGTTTCCTATATGTATTTGCCATTTGCATTTTAACCTGCCCCGTCAAAGACGAATATTTGTCACCCATGACAGACAATAACGTTTTTCATATCTTATCTTAATTCTCACATATAAGCGATTTCTCAAAAGGCGGTTGCTAACAAGTGGCTAACTGAGACTATAAACGGCATCAATCCGAACATCCATTGGAAGCCGTTGGTGCATGCAACAGTTGTGCAGTTTGATTACACTGTAGCTTAACGTTAGCTTTGTACTTCTGGTGATTGGATTTACGCTTCAAAAATCATAAATGTGGTGTTCATTTGTGAAGATTATCTTGCTGAACAAAAAAAATGCAAGTATCATTAACGTTTGTTTGCCACAGAGCTTTTTTTCTGATATGATCCAAAAACAAATGGAAAAATCACAATGGCTTTTTGTGTTGGTGAACCAGGCCGATGCTAACTTCCGGGTCAGCCTATAAAAATACGTCATCCCTGCAACGTGATATTCTCAACGGCCTCATATTTTTCCTCTGTCATAAGCCTTTGCATTTCCTGCATTATGTTACCCGCTCTGTTGTAGTGATGTTAGATTCGCGAACATGAAGACACTGACAGACACTGTGAATCACATGAGTCATTCATGAGTCGGTTCGCTAGTGGCGGCTGAACAACATGAGCGGAGTCCCTTAAAAGAACCGGTCTTCCCATCCCTACTAGCTTGCTAAATTGCTAGCCTCAGTGGCTTCAATGTTACTGTTGCCTAGCAGCCGTGTTGTCACAACATAGCCAATAGAACACCAAGCATATCGTGTACACGACTTCCCATGTCTTCCAATGTCGTAACCACAAGCTAACGAGGTCCATTTGAAGGGAGCAATACATTAGAGGTGATTTGGGCCTGTAGTACTTACAAAGTACTTGCTTGCTTTTTGATGTTCACAGGTCACCCATATTTTAACTGACCACTGCATCAGAGGTCATTAGATACTCCATAAATTGAGGCACTCCCATGGTCATCTTTGGTTACAAAGAAAAACACAATTGCTTCTGGAACTTAAATTAGAAGGTTAACTGGGCCCGGGGACTAAAAACTGTCAAACTCCATTATCTTCACTAATCCACAAAGTCCAAACCTCATCAGAGCTTCATCAGAGTACCAAATCGTGGCAGCAGTTTGGATCTGATTGGGCTGGCATTGCATTTTTTGTTTTGCATCATTCCATTAGGCCATAACAATGTGAGCTATGCAACATTGTTGCAGCAATGTGAACACCCGACTTGAAACAGAAAGAGAACACCAGAGATTGTAGATAACGACATGCCAAAAAGGTTGGACTTGAGGGCCATTTTATTTTTTTTTTGTGGAGATTTTACTCAATCCAGGGCGAAAAAAAGCTGACTTCAACTAATTACTGAGGCATTTTTCCATGCATGGCGGTAGCAAAATCGGAGATGTAACACTAATCTTTCCACATTACGTAGACACTTAAATGTAAACTCTGTCCTTTAGCTCTATGTTTCATGGCCAATATTCTTGTGATAAAACTCCTGAGTGTGAGGGAATCCCTTTGTGTTTTCTTCACTTTTGGAACAGTTATGGCAGGAAAGCAGTTAGTCCAACATTACGGTTGGTTGCCGTGTTTCTGTGTGTACCAGAGGATACTGGAAGGCATCTCAATGGTAAGAACGATAATGGAAACAATGATAAAATTGCTAGCAATATCCAGCTTGTGGCCACAAATCTGCCAACACATGGTCAATGACCTATCTCTGACAGTAAGTGTGACCCCGCATACATACATAGCATTACATACATGTGCTGTATTACATCCCACATACCCATCTGGCTGCTACGAGTCACACAGGAATGAAGCCAGCCGCATGAAACCACTCTGCTGAGGATTTGGCAACCTTCCTACACTAGCTCTTGAAACGCCACCTCCAAGATGTGCTTTGGCACCCAAGCAATATGCACACATTTCAGCCATGACAGGTGTAATAAAGAAATGGTAAAGTTTTATTTCAATTGTCAGTATCCTTGAGGATTTATAGGGCCCTTGCAGCCGTAATTGTGAAGAAAAGATAACATCGGTAAAACATACAGAGCATATACGTACAAAGTGGTGGAAGTGGCCAACATTTGCAAACATAGGGTAATTCCATGAGACATCGTATTTAACTCACCAACCTCTCCCACTTGTAGGTTTTATGGTTCTACCACAGTTTCTCAAGGCAGGGAGATAAAAAGCTACATCCATAGATATTATTGTATTATTGCATGGGCAATTGGTTGACATTAAGTTTAGGTTTTGTTTGTCATTCCAGATTGTTTCCTCTTATTTCTAATGCACTTTGAAATTCACCATTAAAGCTATTAGAGAGGATCTACCCGTGTGACATTGCCAACTTGTGTGACATATGCCGGATGAATTTCCTGCTGCATGCTGCTAAGACACCTTAGGGTTTGCTTTAAAACTTCAAATCAGGCTGAGTGTGATTCACTCGGAGGATCAGATGATCATGGGATAATCAGAAAGTGGTTTTTTCCAGTGTGGGCTGGATAAATATTACTATTGCGCACCAATATGTAACCCGTGGAGACGGTGTGGGGATTGCAACCAAACCAAACTGTGCTCTATAATTTTGGCCTTGGTGGGGAAGAAGAGTCTTGTATGAATGCATCATTCAGCAGGTCCAGTAAAGTCCAACTGAAATCACATTATTAAAAAAGGAACAAAGATCTTCTGTCCTCCTTTCCGTGTCTTTTTTAAGAGGGGTGTGTCAGTCTACGTGTTTGATTGACAGCTCGCAGGCTGAGCCCGAGGTGGAAACAATTCTAATGTAAGAAAAAAACTAAAGGACAACCTCCCTCCTAAATAATATATTACACCTTCATTAATATCCATGCAAACATAACCTAAGATTTAGAAAAATACATTTTATTATTATTTTAATAGGCTGTAAGTTATTTTCCGATTTCTATACTACAGTTGGGTTGCCACAGAAACGGACCTCTGAGCCATGGGCAGACTGATTTATTCAGACCAAAATGACATTTGCAGGTATGCTTACATTCATACATGATTTAATAATAATAATAATAATAATAATAATAATAATAATAATAATAATAATGTATTCCTTATTAATCCCGCAAGGGGAAATTAAATTTTGTTTCAATTTGTTGACACACACACACACACACACACACACACACACACACACACACACACACACAACTTATTTTCAGTGGGACTTAAAAGCAATTGGTCACAAAGTGAAACACAGTTGTGAAAACGATGACATTGATGCTAATTTTCTTTATGCTGTTGTAACTCTGCATTCACACCCTTCACATGCAGCTGCCTGTATGTTTTTTACTGGGCCATTCTCAGGGTTTATGTCGCTTACAACAGTTGTCGAATTAAAAACTTGAACTTGAATGACAGCACTTCAGTTGATGAAGCTTGGACCTGACAACCACAGAGTTCACAGACCCTGATTGGATCCTGACCAACCGGCGTCTCCCCGTTACAGCGAGACAGTGACAGAGACGGCCAGGCAGGCTTTTAGGCTGACAGCCGTGAGCCCAACCAAAAACCTACACCAATATATTTGCAATGATTTCACGGTTGTTTCTTAGAGACACAATGGAACAAACTGGCTTCAACAAATGACTGAGCCAAATCCAACCACCTTGCTCTCCAGCCATGCTACACTACTCTACTGTAAGTCATGGAAAAATTATGGCAGTTTGAATTAGCAATAGTCCTCGGTACTGCAGGTCACAGACAATTCAGCCAGGTAGTCTTAGCCGAGTAGACAGTTATTCAAAACATACATTTTGTTTGATTACTTTCCATGTTTACACAGTACGTGACAAGACTGCTGTGGATTTATGTTGGGTAGTAGCGGATACATTAATTTATTATACTAAGGGATACTGCAAGGGAAACTTTTTTGCAGTCCCTTAAGTTTCTTTGCTTTAACTGGCTCTAAAAGTTCTTCGGACACGAGCTCTATATTGTTATACAAGGTCCTCAAAGTCCGGGGTGGAATTAATCCCAAATGTTTGCCACGAGGTCAGTGTAATTCCAAACCATGTCTCTCTTCCCTACTTCTCCAATGCTTTGCCCATTAAACACAGCCTATTCAGAGTTTCTCTCAAGGTCTACCAAAGGGCAAAAATGTGGTAAACAAATTCATCAGCAAAAGTCATGCAATCAGTCATAATCAGACAACACATTCTCTTTGGACTCGGGCTATGTGGAATGAGTGGTTGTTTCTTATTCATGGTTTCAAGCAAGTCGTCACGGTTCAATAATCACGTGTGGATTAATGATCCACAAGGCATGGCTATTTTCTACTTGCCATAGATGCTCATCAATCCAAATGAAATGGTTTCTCCCATACACTCGCAGTGTAACACTGTGTGTGGGCCTGAAAGGGGTGAGATCACAGCTCAGAAGCCCCTAATCTGCAAGTTTGGAACACTTCATCATCCAGCATGTGCCACTTCAGAGGTGGCTGAGGCAACTTTAGCAGCTGATGCCTTTCATTAGGCCTTTATTACCTCCTGCAGCTCTCCCTCTGGGTTTAGCAAAGTCCAGCCTTACAAGACCCAATCATGGCTATATTCAGGTTTTATTACAATATAGTACTTCAAGTCGTGCCTCATTTCAGACCTACAATTCGGAGTTAGAATCAGGATGACAATATTGTACTTTGTATTCAATATAATGTATATTTATATTTACTGTCAGCAACAAGAAATTCAGTTCATTACAAATTAGTCATCCATTGCCAGACTGTGGAGTAAGGTCTGGCTACATTCTAGGACAGGAGAAAAAATGATCTGGGTTGCATTTCTTTTAACCAATCACAATAATCTTGGGCAGCGCTAAGTAACAGATGCAACGACAGTGGCTCTGCAAAATGGTCTCGGAAAGGAACTTGTTTTGGAACATTTGCACCTCGCAAAAGAACACGCCACATGCAATATTAAATGTTACCGGTTCACACAACAGTAAAATGAGCTATTTGAATTAGCTGAATACATGGTTAAACGTAATTTTCTCTTACCAGTGTATCACTGTGTGTACTTCGTCCACAGCAATCCCCTCATATCGGTCCCAAAATGCCCCTGTTAGATACTAAGTGCTGTAAACACATTCCTTGTAAATCTTTACAACCAAGCAGGCCTGCCTATTGCACAATCCACATTTTCTTCAAAAGTAGCTCAAAGATTGTTGTTTAACCGTAGCAAAATTATTTTATGAACAGCAACACACAGAGAGCAGACATCAGGCTTTATACTGGAAATGTACTATCAAATAGATGGATTTTTTTTTATTTTTTTTATCTTCAGTTAAACAGGCAGTAATACAGTATAGAAAAGGCAGAAGAAGAAATCATCTCCAAGGAGTTTCTGAATGACTGTCTTACTGACAGACAGCTGTAGTAGTGGAGTCGCTGACCCTTGAGTCTTAATCAGGAATCCAGTAATGGGCTACCAATGATCATTAATCTCCAGCAGCAAGATGGATTGGTTTGTGTCACCTCGAGAGCTCATGAACAAGCGGACTCTTACTTTAAAAGGGCCTATTACAAGTTTATCTAAACACTCCGTAGCAGTGCACCACAGAGGGCATGCTGACACTGGAAATGACTGAAGTAAACCTAAATACTTTCATGCAGTACTTGGGATCATTTTTCCACTACAAAGCATTATCATTTATCACAACTGAGTACTTTTAGCTGTCAAACTAAGTACACAACCCACATTTATTGTGTTAACAAAAACAAACTTTGTGTGGTGATGAAGACAGACCAACTTTCTCTGCTAAACACTGTGTCTGCTCATAAACTTGCACACCAATAAAAGGTAAGCATGTCCACTAATCTTCTGATGATGTGAATGTGCTCCTTTTTTCCAGCTCTCCTTCCTGCCTCGGCCCCATCTAAAGATCAGTGAATCAGCCGTGTTTTGACACTTAATGGGGCTTGGCCTCTGGCCTGTGGTACAGAGCCTGGTGTCGGAGTGTTAAGTCTCTATGAAGCAGATTAGCTGGTAAAGTCAGGCAAGACAAGGAGAGGCTGCTGCCTCCACACAGAAAGTCTTTATACCTGAGAGCCAGTGATTAGAGACCTAATCTGCTGCTATGGTGGTCCGACTGAAAGACACACACACACACACACACACACACACACACACACACACACACACACACACACACACTCCATTACAGCCATTTCTAGAGCATGCCGGTGTATATACGATTTAGATAGAAACGAGAAGAATATCTTACATTCAGACACAGCTGGCAGAGATTAGAGAAATGAGCTGATCCGTCAGGATCATATATAAAACCAAAAGTCTGTGAGGGTGTACTTAGTCTGGATCAACGGAAGTACGTTTCCAGGATAATTGCCTGACATGTCCCTCACCTTCCACTTTCCGTGTGTTGTCGTTCTCAAAATCCCTTCTGTTCGGGAAATAACACATTTCAAGCTATCAAGCTACACTGAAAATGGTTAAGATTAGTGCTGTCAGTTAAACGCGTTATTAACGACGTTAACGCAAACCCATTTTAACAGCGTACATTTTTTTAGCGCGAAATTAACGTTCTTTTTGGCCTAGCAAACTTTGTAGTTTTTTTTCTACGGTGGCCGACAGGGGCAAACGCCCTGCAACTTAAGAAAACACATACAAATAGACAAAACACAAGCAAATTAAGAAAACAACTTCATTAATTTGACAACACATGCACAGCATTCAGCAAACGCGCTGCAAATACACACAACACAACCAAATACATAAACACGCTGCAAATACACACAACACAACCAAATACATAAACGCGCTGCAAATACACACAACACATCCAAATACTAATATAAATATTAGGACTGTCAAAATAACGCGTTCATTCCGATTAATTAATCTGAGAAAAAATAACCCTGAGCCGTTTTAGCCACCATTGGACTGTAAAATGAAGGCGGGAGACGAGAATGTTCTGCCTGGATCATTGATTGGAACATTTACTTGTAAAAATCTTCTTCCTGCCAACCCTGGCTACCGAAATCTGGTGCCACTGATATGTCTGCACTTCTCTCTGATGCTCTGAAACACAAACACCGCTGCACATGACGCTAGTTAACACTATACTCAACAGTAGCTAACGTTAGCCTACCGCTAGCTAGTAGCTGGATTAAACTGCTGACAGCTAACGCTAAACGGTGTAAAGTGTGACTGTGTTTTACTGTAGAGGATTCAACACCAGTATGTAACAATCTGCAGCTGCTGTTCAGTTCAATGAAACTGGTAAACTACAGCCTTGTGGTGCATTTGAAGTTATTGTAAATGTCCTTTTCCCATCTGGTGGTTGTTTTTGTCGTTCAACGGCAATTTACTAGTGAAATAAGTTATTGTTATACATTATTATTAAATCATTTAATTTTGACCATATGGCCTTAGCAATAAACAAGCCGTTCTTTAAAGTCACCAACTGTTGTTTGGTACCCTATTTTTTTCTTTTCTTTTTTTACTTTCTTAAAAAGTATCGATTCAGGCACCGTTAGTTATGTATGCGATTAATTTCGATTAATTAATCACAGAGTATGTAATTAATTAGATTAAATTTTTTAATTGATTGACAGCCCTAATAAATATATTATATTATGTTATTAATAATAAAAATATGAATTTAATATACAGTCTATGGACGGGAGGGCATGAGACGGGAGTTCTCTTTTTACTATGCAGCCATACCGGACTCAAATAAAAAGGCAGAGGGCTCTCTCCCCGTCGGGTCGAAAATCAAGCTGTTCCATTTAGTGCTCCCTTTAGAAGCCTGGAGAACTTCCGTTGTGTAAACTGGAAGCAGTGTTTTTTGTTGCATTTGTTTTCGGGGTTTGGTGCTTTTCTTTTTGCTTCGTTTTTTATTTGCAGCGCGTTTATATATTTGGTTGTGTTGTGTGTATTTGCAGTGTGTTTATGTATTTGGTTGTGTTGTGGTATTTGCAGTGTGTTTATGTATTTGGTTGTGTTGTGTGTATTTGCAGTGTGTTTATGTATTTGGTTGTGTTGTGTGTATTTTCAGCGTGTTTATGTATTTGGTTGTGTTGTGGTATTTGCAGCGTGTTTATGTATTTGGTTGTGTTGTGGTATTTGCAGCGTGTTTATGTATTTGGTTGTGTTGTGTGTATTTGCAGCACGTTTGCTGAATGCTGCGCATGTGTTGTCAAATTAATGAAGATGTTTTCTTAATTTGCTTGCGTTTTGTCTATTTGTATGTGTTTGCTACGCTTGCCCCTGTCGGCCACCGTATTTTTCACATGCTGTTGCAACAACCAGTAACGTTAGAAAAAGTACAACACCACACCGGATCTAGCTAGACCGGAAACGGAACAACAGGCACGCCGCACACACTTGTTTGGGCTTGCAAGCCGGCCAAAGAGTAGTAGGCTAACGTTACGTTTGGAGTGGATGGCGAGCGATCTGTGTGTTTTGTCGTTGTGAACTGAGCTCTCATCGCAGCACGTCCAGTCTGAAATATTACTTGATGGCCAAGCACACAGCTGATGCAAATTCTCCGCTCCCTCGTCAAAGCCAGGCGACAAAAGCACAAAGCGAGCCGATCCACTTTTCCATGTTGATAAGAGCATTAAAATGAGAAAAAATAATGGGACAAAAAGAAATCAAGGGACATTTAGAATAGATAAAAATGTGCGATTAATTGCGATTAATTGCGAGTTAACTATGACATTAATGCAATTAATCGCGATTAAATATTTTAATCGTTTGACAGCACTAGTTGAGATATTTCAATCTTCAGACCAAAAAGGTGGACAGATCGACTGACATTGCCTTCCTTAGAGCCACCTCACTAGCATGTCTAAAAAGTTAGAGACAATATACAGATGCAACAAATTCAGACTCATATGTATCATGGTCTCAGCACGTTTCTTTTTGTCAGGCATGGTGAGCAGAGAGAAACAGCCTTGCTAAAAATCCTACATCTGTGTAATCAGCTAACTGACTGACAAACTCCAAACCCCGGAGCCTCTGGCAGCAGGTCCTCGCCCACTGTGCTGGGAGATTGAGGGAGTATATAAAATGACTCCTCCAGCCAGCTCAGTGTGAGAGGAAGGGAAGCATGCTATGAATATTTTCCACATAGTTCTGCAGTGATGGGGAAACGGGGAGGTGTTGGAAAACAAAGTTATGTCCATGGGAGAACTTGTTCCTAAGTATTTTTAAATACCCAAGGTAGGCATCTGTAATAAAACTGCTTGGACAACATGAGGGAAACTGGGGTTTCACAGCTTATGTTAAGCCATTAGTGAATAGTAGTGTTTGGAAAATGCTGGCACTGCTAAAGAGTACAGTAATTGCACAATAGGGGGAAATGATGGGACCGACAAATCTTTCTGATACCATTCCAAAGTAGTTACCTATGTTTTGTTTTTGTTTTTATCATGCTAAATCATTACCTTGCACGATATCACAAGATCGGTTCTGTGTAACAAAGCATCTGGCACATCACGGTAGCTAAATCATGGTCAATTGTCAAAATGTAGCTTGTTTGTTAAAATTTCAGCCAATAGCCTAGTCTGGCTATCACCAGACCAAGCTCAATCTTTTAAGATTAACATTAGTCTGGGGAGTCTGCTCTGTATTTCAAATGACTCTGTACGCAATTGGATAGTCCTTCAACCAATCAGACCAACGATCCGGGTGACGTAGCAGCGACAGCAGCATCAACGGGTTGCTGCCCTTCGGTGGCCGCCATGTTGAATGTAAACAAAAAGCTGCTTGCCGTCTCTTCTCTATCGTCATCGTGTTAAACCCGCCAATAGCGCAGATTGGTAACGAAAGCAGTATAGAAAAATGTACAGGTTTCCAGACTGAGCTGTAGGGTGAAATCAAATCGCTGGCAGATCGGGCTGGGCTTACCCAGTCTACCAATGGCCATTAGATCTCGTGAAATGCCTGCTAGCTATAGCTAACCACTGTAAGTTGGCCTATATGCATCCTTTTAGGTCATTAAAGGAGTGAGTGATCGCGGCTAACAATGGTAAGTGAGTGTAAGAGCATGTCAAGGACAATTGACTAGGGTGGTCTTTCTGCTATCAGTCTTATTAGAGTAAAAACAAAACCAACACTAACCACCTCATTACAGTGAAATGCAGGGAGGTAAGGCCAAGTAAAACAGAGTGTGGCGCTGAATGCAGAACTGAGAATTAAAGCCCTATCAGCTCAATATATTAGTAACTGCTTAGGGAGTGTTGCTGTCAGATAGTGAGAGACTTGGACCAGATGAACCTATTTGAGGAAAAACAGATACTAACAGAAAGGTGTGTGTGTGTGTGTGTGTGTGTGTGTGTGTGTGTGTGTGTGTTTACAGTAGACGAGGAGAGGAAACCAATGAACGCCTGTCTGCTAGGATCACAGCCAGATCCACTCAAGGTGAACCCTAAACTGATTTCTACAGCTTTAGAGCGGTTCGCCTCGAGCTGAGCTGTCTAACCAAACTCCAGCTGAAAGAGCTACCGCAACCTCCAAACTTGGTTCAGATTTTATAACATCAAAGACCAGTTCCATCATAAAATACACATGCTTTAGGAGTCCTTGAGCTTTTGGTTTCATTGTAATACTTAAATCGTAAATCATCTGACAATTTGTTGTAGCTTTAGTAGATAAGCTTGTAGACCTGCACGCTTTTAAAGTTTGCCAATTTAATGGAGCTTCAGGCAAAATAATGCCTCAAAAGGTTAACAGAATTCCTGCCTGTGAAAAAAGAGAACGAACCAAAAAGTCTGCTGTTTGCATGTTAACCTCTTCATTTTATAGCCAAATCTGTTGCCTGCTTTATCAGTTAGCTGCGGTGGCCAAGTCTGATTGCATTAACATTCAGTTATACTTGTTTGGATAAAGAGTTCATCAAGAGTTCACGATCAGCATTACATCCCCTCAAACTGAAGAAAGTAGTCCATGTAAATGTGAAAGTTTTTCAAACTCAAAACACCACTTTCGGGGTGCCTGGGTAGCTCACCTGGTAGAGCTCACATATGCAGAGTAGACCACAGACAAGTGCAGACCACTCTACCTGTGTCTCTACCCTCCCCTCCATGAAGTACAGCTGAGCTGACGGTGCGTACTGCACAGCGAACTCAGAACAACGAACAGCGAAGTATGTGACAAATTCTAAAAAGATTTGCGCTCTGGAGTTTGGCTGATAAACTCTGCCATGAGACCCTGAATATCAGATCATCCAAAATGTCTCTGTGGACGTGAAGCAGTGTGGTATGTGATAGTGCTACGGAGCCAGGTTTTCAGGCGGCGAAGAGCTGAGAAAGACCTTTTGGAGCCAGCAGTAGACACTGGTAAACAGAGGCACAAGTGGATCAGCTGTTGCACGGTGAAGAGATCAGCTGTTCCATCCTGTTGAAAAGCCCTCTTGTTACTAAAATTATCCCTCTCTTCATCCCACACCCCAAACATGACATACAAAATGTCGTGGAACAGAAACAACAACCAGAGATATTTATAAGCTATCATTTTATTGTCATCGCAGTTTGCTAACAGGGGGGGGGGTGCTGCAGCACCAACAGGGGGTGCTGCAACACTCCAGCACCCCTACTTCCCGCGCCCGTGGGCTCGGACAGAAAAATGCGGCCCAATCCTCACTCTAATGCAGAGGCTCAGTCCTCGACGCAACGGCTCAGGGTTCAAGTCCGACCTGTGGCCATTTGCTGCAGGTCTTCAACCTCTCTCTCTCTCTCTCTCTCTCTCTCTCTCTCTCTCTCTCTCTCTCTCTCTCTCTCCCCTTTCCTGTCTACAGCTGCCCTGTCTATTAAAGGCTAAAATGCCCACACACAAAGCCCCCCCCCCAAAAAAAAAACAAAAAACAAAACAAAAAACACCACTTTCGGTTTTGATAGCTCTGGGGATAAAAACATTAAGGTTTTAGTCCGAGCTCCACCGTCTGGATGTAAAAGTTCTGTGTAGTAACTAACAAACTTGCAATACATGATGTCTTCAGATGAAATTCATAATTTATTAAAACTCTGAAACAAAAGAGAAATTTCAGCCAGGAAACAGAGTACAGAGCGTACCCAGCTCAGCTAGCAAGAAAAACGGAGAAACCATTGCACTAAGTCACATCTTCTTGTTATCAATACACCAACTTTTCCACCTCAGCTAAGCATAAAAACTTTGAAACAATATTTTAACATTTCTTTTAAATGTTTGACATTTCTTCTCAGATTGTTTATGCACAAATTGAAAATGTGCATTAAACACACTTTGTTTGAAACACACTGAGGGCCAGATGTACTAACGCTTTTGCGCCCACTTCAGGCGTATTTGTTTGGCATCGTGCGTGTAAAAGCATGGCGAGGTACGTACAAACAGGCCACACTGAGGTAAAAGCACAGACTGCCTGTCGCGGGGACTCAAAATGGCAAATTGCGCTTTTCCGTGTCATGCATATGCATTCATGGGAGGGTGAAGGGGACAGTGGGAGTTTCCCATAAAGAGATGGGAGGGGAAGCGTAAAGTGCGCCTAATTATGTATTCTGTGTTATGTACAAAAACCGCCCGTGAAAGCGCGCCTCTATTTCGCGGTGTAAATTCTCCTCCTCTTAAAAGCAGGTGTAAACCTGGAAGCGGGTTTCCTCTCATACGCCTCCTGGTGAAATGGCAGCAGTAATCCGAGCAAGACGAAGACATCGGCCAAGGAGACGAGCTGAAAAGATTTTTGCCACAAGGATCACACTTTTTCAGTTGAGTGAACACAAAATCATTAAACGTTACAGATTAGCCATGCAATATTACAGTTACTGGAAGAAATCAAAGATGACATGGAACCTCCGACTCAGCGTTCACGTTCCATTCCAGCAGAGGTTAAACTCCTCGCTACATTACAAATACTGGCATCAGGATCATTTCAAACAGTCATAGCATCAGCAGTGGGAATGTGGCAGTCTGCACTCAGCCGTATCATAGCACCAGTACTTAACGCTTTGCTACAGTGTAATTTACGGTATAGTGGGCGGAGAAAGGTGCTGATTGCCCGATGAACTGCAGGTTTGGTAAATACGACGTAAGCTGAAGTATCACAGCGTGTGCTTTCTGCGGGTTGGCCGTGGCGCTGATAACGCTACATTCGCAAATTTAAGTACATCTGGCCCTCAGTGTCATTGCATGGGTTTTACATTAAGATGCCACAACAAGAAACGACAGCTTGATTATTTTCGCCATCGATTCACATTCATCTACATTTCTTCAGCTGACAAATACTTAGGAATCAACAAGTGGGATGTGATCGGTGCAAACCTGTTTCCAGGCAGTTCTTTGCAGCGTACTGTACCTTAGAAAAGGCGGCCTGAAGCAGTGGAAAATGTGTCCCACATAGACAGCAGTACGGCACAAGACAATGCCGGCTGATACCAAGTGCCGCAACAAACACAATCAAACAACCAATATCATGAAACACTGAATAAGTGGTGGAAGATTGACTGGCTGGGAACAGAGAGGGGAAACAGCTTGCTTTTGAACTACTGCACTGTTAGAAAAAGTCTTTAGAAATATGGGCTAATATACTGTGTTAATATGAAGGAATTTTCTGTAATGATTTTTCTGTAGGTGTTTTTTCCATATATTGATTTTTTTTGGATATAACAAATAGTAATAGGTTCAAAGGGTGTACTGTAAATCTACAGAATTTTCCGTTTTTGGATTAACAGAAATGTCTGTAAACTTAATGGAAAAGGTACTGGTACTTTTCTGCCAGGACATTATCCATTTTTCTACGGATTTTTTTCTTACAGTGCTAGTTCACAGCAGCAGGAAATAAGATAATTTATTTTGCACTTCAGCTTGGAAATGTACATTTACAATTTAAGATAAGTGTGTCTCACCTCGGTCTTCTGAATATCAGGCCATACTGCTGGCAGGCCAGGCCCACAGTGGGGGTGTAAATGATGGGCATGAACCTTTCGATGTCTGACGCTAGCACCCGATAGAACAGTTTCTCGTTGCGGTCCTGGAGGCCCATCAGAAACACATATCTGGGAGTGACAGGGAGGAGAGCACAGCATGTTAATCTTTAACATCTTGAGGACTCGTACTATACCTGCTGAACTGTGGAGGGGAAATCCTGTGTGTTTGTGTGAGATGTACCAAGCAAGATTGGAGGAACTGCAAGGAAACACTTTAAAGAGAATGTGTCAGAGAAAAGAGATGACATGGCCACAACACTGTAAAACCCAGCAAAAGCAAAAGCAGTGAGTAGTTACAACACAGAGAGAAAGAAGGAAAGAGAAGAAAGGGACTCGGCACACATTCAATAATTACTTAAAGATATGTGTTGGTTTTGTTCCAAATGATTGGAAAAATACACATAATAACAATCAGGCCTTCAGATAGCCTACATAAGCTCTTTGTTCTGTAGCTTGACCAGGAACTAAAGGGTTTGCATTGAACCAAAATTACGCAGAGCATGCCAGAAAGGGCTCTATTCCTAATCAGAGGAGTTTCCATAGAGCCAAGAGCACAAGGTGCCTCTTGTTAAGGGGATAAAAAGCTGCTATAGGTTAGGCCACAGCAGCTGCACAATACACGGTGGTGACAGTTGCTCTTGAGGAGTACTGTTTTCATATTCGAACCAAATTAGCTTCTGTCACATGCAATTCATCACATTTCTGTATGCCTTACAGTATGAAGATGAAATCAAATTTGCTATAGATTATAGATTGATTATTTGCCATAGACTCTATATATATATATATATATATATATACACATACATATTCCTGTTCCTAACTGTAAATGTAGAACAAATGCTTTTTTTTTTATACAATTATTACTTATTTTTTTACTTTGGAAAGAAAAGTCTTAACTCAAGGTCTACTTAGAAGCTTTTTCCAGAGCTTTCAACTGCTGATAGTTACTGAGTTGTCATGGCGGTAGTCCATGTGAGGACAGCTGTGCTATCTCCATGAAACTTAGCGAACTCCATCCGCTGAGGAAGTCCATGAAATGTTGCGGAAAGCAAAGCAAAAGAAACGCTATGATGTCAGCCTGTATCAGTGGCGACATGACGAGGCCAGGCAGTTACATCATGTCCCTTTTTAGGGATAAGAACAATATCATTACAAAACAGTTCATATTCCTACTGTATATTAGCTCATACTGATTAATCATTTGCAACGTTGTTCCCTCGTTCATTTAAATCAACATGTGGGCAGCGTCGTACCTTTCCAACAGACCATTAGAATGATAAACATCGATGCAACAACAGCTGAGATTAGGGCTTTAACAATCAGTCCACTAACAGAAAGATTAATCAATTTATCAATTAGTCAAGAACTATTTTGATAATCCATTAATTGTTTAAGACCGTTTTTAAGGAAAAATGCCGAACAGCTTCTTAAAGCTTCAGTGCGTAACTTTTTGATATTAATCAATGTCCGTTACATTCAAGCAATTGCCGAATGAGTTGCTACAAAGCTAATTAAGACTATCAGCTCCACACAACTCTCTCTGGATTTCTCAGTGTGACTATGTTCAGAAGATTGTGGCGCACAGTGACTTTCCCGCGCAGAAACTCAAGTGAAGATAATGACCTCTTCTGAAGAGTCCATCATGTTTTTTTAATCCTCCGTGTCCTCCTTGGCTACTAGCAGCTGATCACGGAAGGCTTGTATCATGTGGACGCGCCGACAGTTTTGTTGTCATTATTTAGAATTCCTCCTGGGTTGCGACAGAAACTACGCAAACCTGCAGCTAACATTTTTCCTTGTATTACATTACGGTAAACTCAATATTTTTGAGATTTGAAGACGTCACATTGGGCCTGAGGGTTTTTGGACCAAACGATAATTCAAATATTTGAGAAAAAACTTTGGCCAAAATAAATGTAAACAACAAAAATTAACTATTCATTAGTTGCAGCCCTAGGTGCGATATCTTGACTTTTAGTCCCTAGTATACATCGAGATGACTTTCTCCCTTTATTTCCCTTTAAAGCCACATAACAATAACAATAGCATTTATCAACTGTTTGTTGGCGGAGTGGAAGCACGTTGTGACGAGGAAACTTCAAAGGATCGTGTAAAATAGCCAAGGTGCCTCTTTAAGAACGTAAAATAAGAACATCCCAAAGTCAGAATTGTGTTCACAACTAGCTTAAATTGTAATATGTTGATGACTTCACTCCTCGCTGTCAATCAGTAGCTCTGACTCAGCAAACAAAGCTATAATCAAATCCCCACATTAAATCCTAACATGTTACTGCAGTGTGCCATTGTTTGATTTTATGCTGGCAGACATTACAAAATATTTCTTTCTCCATTCTTAACCTTAAAAGGCGAGAGCACTACCCACACACAGGAAACAGGACTATTTACAGTACACACTGCTTTATAAAGCAGGATCCATGCTGACTTACTGCAGTGTTTCCTTTAAAGTCCACCTACTGAAGCAGCCAGGACATAATCTATCTCTATCTTAACCAATTTTAGCATGAGTGACCAACTGGCCAATTTCAAGCTTGTTATACTTTCTAACAACCAAACTGGATACGAGGTTTCCCCTTAGCTGTAGCACTTTTATACTGCAGTATTTTAGCTGGCAAAGCCCTTGAACATCCATTTCCTCTGTTGACTAAAGAGCCACAGTAGGTACTTGTCACTCCATCATCACAAATCATAAACGCATGAGCCTGCAGCGCTGTTCTCTCTGCCATCATTTTTGCCAAAAACACGACAAATTCCACTGAGAGAAAAGAAATGTCTAGAGTCTAGGTCTCTGATCAAAATATACGGAAGAGTATAAGGGCCACATGTGAAAACATTTATTTGAATTCAGAATTCTGACTTTAATCTCAGAGTTCAGACTTTTTTCTTAAGCCCAGTTCAGACTAAATATTTGCGACGAGATGAGTTAAAACTTGCAACTACTCGCAACGCGTCGGTCCGCAGCGTTCTAAAACCTGCCAGTTCACATCAATGCGACCAGACGAGGACTTCCAGGCTTTTTGTAGCTGGATATATCATTTGTTGCGTCTAAATATGTGGATAACATTAGTGACGGTGAGATGCTTGCTACAGTTACATTTCTAGTGATGAATCCGTGAAAACACGTTTTTTTTTTTCTCTGATTCCCAGCTTTGTCCTAGGCGCTCCCTCTCTTCAGTCACTCTCTAGCTCGCTCGACCTTACGTGCTTGCGTACAGAAATAAAATGGATTATGGATCATTTTATTGTAGCTGACTTGAGCATGATTTCTCTATTGGCTGGTGAAACAGGTGACGTCCCTTACCTTCTAAAACCAGCCTCTGGAGACCTGACCAGCTGAGTCGCGAGAGGGGCCGGTTCAGACCGCTGCAACTTTCCTCTGAGACGTTCTAAAACGGTTCCGTCTCGTCGCGAATCTTTAGTCTGAACTGGGCTTCAGAATTCTGCCTTTATACTCAGAAGTCAAATAAAGTTTTCACATGTGGCCCTATTCCTCTTCCGTAAAAATAGAATGGGTTATGGTTGTAAAAAAAATAAATGGCAGCGTTCAGCAGTAAATACCAAAGAAGGATTCAGAGTGGGGGAACAGACTGTAAGTAAACACAGCAGGCTTGATCGATGGAAAGCAAATAGCAGCCCTTAATCCGTGGGACCGAAGCCCAAAGCTGGAGCGCACTGGAGGCCCCGACACTGATTGTCAGTGACATTGATAGGGCATGGGAATGGCAGTGACAAGCTCACAATGACGATGTTTTTAGATGTTGGTGCTGTGATGGTGGAAAATGAGGCAGCATTTAAGAAGCTGTCTAATTCCTGTTGACTCTAAATCCGGTCTCACAAGCAACTCACTCATCCTTGACATTAGGAGTGACAGCTGATGGAACACTTGACTGAGAGCTGGAGACTGGAATAACTAGGAAATTTCATACACAGATAACATTCAGCACTCTGCATATAATTCAAAACAGTAAAACTCTGACGGTTTGAGGCCTGATCTTGTTGATCAAAGAGCCCAGACTGAAATGTTAGCATGAGGCGGATTTATTACATAATGCTAACAGCTATGACTCCTAAGTGTCTAAATCGAGCATGCAAAACTGAACTGAAGTTTTCTTTTGGTCGCTGGGGAGGTTATAAAAACACTCATGAAGGAGAACAGGGAGGAGACGGAGAAATGGGGGGGAAAGAGGAGGAAGAGTGTGGAGATTTGCTGTTAGGAGATGTAGATCTGTGAGGGCTAATCGCTACTCTGCCTCTCGTGTTTCGAAGGCTTCCAGATGGAGGATCTCTCAGTGTGCACAGAGCAGTGTTGGGCAAGTTACTTCCAAAATGTAATACATTATAGATTACTAGTTACTGTCATTTGAAAGTAATTAGTTATATTACAATATTACTGTCTCTGAATTGTAATGCGGTACACTACTTTTGCATTACTTTTGAGTTACTTTCACCAAAATAACAGCGGATGTTTGACTTGGCAGCTAGCTTGTGAATTTCACCACCGGATCAATAAAGTCTCCTCTTTATCCACTTTAATACATCATAGATTATTCATAATATTTTGTATAATTAATATGAATATGCAATGTAACTAAAGCTATAAAAATAGATAAGTAAAACAAATAATAGGCAGGTAGGAGAAAATGAAAATACTCAATTAAAAGTACCTTACAGTTGTATTGAAGTACGGCATTGTTGTAAAATGTTTGAATAAGAAGTTCATGTTGTTTAGTTTAAAACACTCTAAAGGAAATGTTCAATTATAGTGTGATTAAAACTCACTGTTTACATTATTTACAGTACTTGATTTGCAGCTGATTTGTGAAAAGGTACACAACCTTATTTAACAGTAATTTAGTTTTACTGCGAACCGTCACAGGAAGTGCTTTTATTTTGAAGTAGTCTACACGGACGTTGTCTGTTGTGTACTCTTGCTAGCTTACTGATATCAAAGATTTTCTAATAAGGGAAGAAGTTGAACTCTCTCGTTACTTCCGGCTTCTGAACTGGTTGCAGTTTCACCAGAGTTCGATATAGGGGGCGCTCACAGGCGAGTGCAGAATGAATGGAGGTCTATGGAGCTATACCCCTCAAAATCCACTTTTCTCAGGATATCATTTTTCGTCTAGCAATTTGAAAGTTGCATTTGAAAGGGGAGGCTAAGAAAATACACACTGCTGGGTGTTAGATTTTTTTAAAGTGGCTTTTTTGTTCTAAAAAGCCTTTTAAGATGTCTATGACGTCATACACATATACGGCCAGAGATACTGCTTTACGGCAAGCTCTGAGTCACTTCCTTTGTTCTCTGGAGGCATCGACAACACAGCTGACAGGTTAGACTCTCCCTGTTAATACAACACAGCTGACAGGTTAGACTCTCCCTGTTAATACAACACAGCTGACAGGTTAGACTCTCCCTGTTAATACACATGCTAGAAAGAGGTTTGCTAATGTTTTAAAGATCACGCTGAAATATTCACTCTGACATTCTGGTTCTGCTTCGGATGCCGTCAAGCGGGATCTCCGATCGTAATCAGTCCTTCACTGACCAATCAGCATTCATTAGCAGAATGCTAGCATGTTATGGGAAACACCGACTCAACCTGTAAGAAATCAAAAGGACATAAGTACTCGTTCATTCAACTTTCGACCTATAATCCATGTTGAACTTGCAAAAACTACAATCAAATCTGAGATTTCTCAACGACAATCAGGCGAAAGAGACAAATTTAGCCGTCTAGCTCCATAGACTCCCATTCATTTAGCACTGGACCGCGATCACCCCCAGTGGAACTCTGGTGGAACTGCAACCAAAGTCGGTACAATGGGGCTGAATGGGGAGTGGAACGGCTTTCTGTAGACCAGCTTTGCTAATATGAACGTGAGACGATGCAAAACGTGTCCGTCAAGCTTAAGTTGTTCACTTTCTTGTTTGTAAAACTGCAACATATTGAACAGTAAATGACAAGCGTTTTTGGTCGTCATTCTAAGCCATTCCACTACAGGCATAGTTACTTTCCACGGCTGATAAAATGCAATGATATTACGTGTAGCAAGGCCTCAACATTAATTCCCGAAATGTTTCTGTCAGCAGCTCAGACACACTGCTGTCCACGCTGACGTACCGTCACCTGTTGGGACACAGATGTTGTCTGTACCGTCTCTGGTTGGCTCTGACCACTTCAACGCAGCGTAATAACTCCTGAAAATAATGTCCATCTCGCAAATGTATCTGTCTCTGCAGTCATCTCAACCATTGAATACAGCAACAAGAAATAACTCTTTTTTTTCCTGTGAAGAAATGTGTTGCGGTGTTGGTGAATTCTTAAAAAAAACAATACACCACTAAATGTTGTGTTAAAATGTGTTGTAACTCACGTTACTGAGATTGTAACGAGTATAATATTACCGAAATGTAATTAGTAATGCGTTATATTACTGCGTTACAGCAAAAAGGAATACGGACAATTAGTCCGCAGCGTTCTAAAACCTGCCAGTTCACATCAATGTAACGAGACGAGACGGTGTATCATCTCCATAGCAACGACTCTTTTTACTCCCGTCCCTATTACCGACTTCCAGGCTTTTTGTAGCTGGATATATCATTTGTTGTGTCTAAATATGAATGTGGATAACATTAGTGACAGTGAGATGCTTGCTACAGTTACATTTCTAGTGATGAATCGGCGAAAACACGTTTTATTTCTCAGATTCCCGGCTTTGTCCTAGGTGCTCCCTCTCTTCTCTTCAGTCACTCTCTAGCTCGCTCGACCTTACGTGCTTGTGGGCGCACGCTGAGCCTCCGTTAAAGGTGCCGTAGGTAGGATTGTGAAGATCCAGGACTTAACCAAAAAAAGTGAACATCGACAACTTCTCAGTCAAAACGGTCTCCTAAGCCCCTCCCCCCACAAGGGAGAATGAATGCATGTGCATGAGCAGTGATTGACACGCAGTTAGACACCCCCCCCTGGCCCTGATTGGTGCATCTGAACACGGGAACTGTGGATTTTTGCAAATCACACTACAGGCGGTGGGTGGTGTTAGAGGAGCTGGATTTCTTTTTAAATGACCTGCTTCATGTAGTTCTACTGGAACATAGAAAGTTAGTTTTATAAGGCTTACCTACTGCTCCTTTAACAGTTACTGTTACTGTAACAGAAATAAAATGGATTGTGGATCATTTTATTGTAGCTGACTTCCCAAGATGACTTCGCTATTGGTTGTTGAAACAGGGGGCGTCTTTTACGTTCTAAAACCTGATTTGAAGATGATAAAAAGATAGTACGTCATGGTAGTAAGTAGAGGTTTCCGTCTGTGTGTAAGCCCCACCTGTCCAGGTCGTCCCTCTTCATGTCGTAGTTCTTGAGCACCCGGAGCAGCTGGACGTCCTGGCTGTTGAAGCAGGGAGGCAGCAGGCCGTGGATCCCCAGCTGGAGACGCTCCTCCAGGGAGAAAGCCATGCCCTGTGAACACACCAAACCACCTCCATTATCCTCCTGACATATACAGGGACATCCCAAGTGGGCAAATATGGACTCTGTTTTGGCCTCTTTATTCAAATGGCAATGTATTTTGCAATCGTCAATTCGATTTTCAATTGTGTCATGCAATTTGAATTTGCATTTTATAATTGACAATTTAATATGCCAAGAAAATCCTCAAAGAGACCAAATAAAACATGACAATATGAATTGCAATTGATTGAAATTTCATTCAAAAATGTAAGTACAACATGATTTAAAGTGAATTAAGGGGTTGCATTGCCACCTTGCATATTAACTTGTCAATTGCAAAATGCATATTCAAATTGCATGACAAAATTTCAAACTGAATTGACAATTGCAACATGCATTGCTATTTGAATAAAGAGGATAAACAACTTCTATGCTGTGGAGTCTTTTACGCGATCAAATGTTAGTAGAGCAGGATCTCGGGCAGGTTGTGGTGACTTGGGATCAGTTACTGTAACTGATCTTCTTTGTAGCTGCAGAAGATAGAGGTTTTAAAGCAATATCATTTACACAAGTTTTGGTATCCACTTCCATAGTGATGGATGACAAAAGTTTTACTGTTGTCATTTAACGCTTTCACCACTTCTTATGTCCTCTATGTCCTGAGCTTTCTTGTGTTAGGTGAGCACACTGAGACATGTTTCTCTCAACTATATTGAAATGGGAATTAAAGGAATATTTCGACATTTTGGGAAGAATGTGCATTTGCCTCACTTCCAGCTCCCTTCACGGAGAACAGTTAGGGCAAAACAGCTTCAGTGATCTGTTTTAATGGAATAATCTCTGTCTAGCTCAACTAAAAACAACGGATCTGCAGAACGTTACCGTGCTGATCACTGCTGAGCCCGTTTGTAACCGGTAGGCTACAGACAATGTGCTCTTCACCTGTTCAACTGATTTGACCAGATAGTCCGCGACGGTACTGCTTTTATTACAGACATCATGTGAACTAACCACAGACAGTTGACTTGTTCACGGACAGACAGCAGAATGCTGCTGAGAATCAATAGGGGAAACACTGGAATGGATATTTGGCGTTATTTTAAACGAACAGGAAACACTGATGTATGAAACTGCCAATTAGATTAATTTACTTGTTAAGGTGCCGGAACGCCCTATCGGATCATTCCGGCCCACTTTAACCCCTGGTTAACAATAAAGCAACAAGCTTCTCAAGGCAAGGTGGCTTCATCTGTCAATACTGCCGGTAAAGTGAAGGTTGTTACCCATCGGCCCTGGAGGGAACGTCCCCCCTGTGCTTCCCGACCACGGTCTGGGAGCCCGGAAACAGGAAAGGTCTAACACGGTTAGCTTAGCTTAGCATAAAGACTATAAACAGCTACCATGACTTTGTCCAAAGGTAACTAAATCCACCTAGCAGCACCTCCAGAGCAAATGACCACATTGTAACTCATTTGTTTAGTACGTAAAGTAAAGCAACAAGTTGTAGTCCAGGACTATTTCTTGGCCGGGGGCTGTGACTTCATCGAGCCGTGTCGTCACAGTGAAAGTGCCAAGCAATCAGCAGAGACTCCCGGATTCCAAGATGAGGTCCATTTAAATACAAAATGCTCACTGACTATAAACTGTAAACCCAGCCCAATCTGCCAGCGATTTGATTTCTCCCTGCAGCTCAGTCTGGAAACCTGTACATTTATCTAACCTGCTTCCGTTACAAATCTGCGGGGACCAATCACAAACTGGCTTATCCACCTGGCACGCTATTGGTGGGTTTAACACGATGACGATAGAGAAGCGACCAAGCAGTTTTTTGTTTACATTCAACATGGCGGCCACCGAAGCGCAGCAACCCGTTGATGCTGCTGTCGCTGCTGTTTTAAAATATTTCAAAGGCAAGTTTTCTCTGAAAACGGAACAGAAACTTGCCCTGGAACAATTCCTACAATTCCTACCTAGTAATTCCTTACTACCGACCGGCTTTGGTAAAAGCCTAATTTACCAGCTAGCCCCGCTGGTGGTCAAAAGAATGGAGCTCAGCTGTACGTCATCCGGATCGTTGGTCTGATTGGTTGAAGGACTATCCAATTGCGTACAGAGTCATTTCAACTATGCCTGTTGATCACGCCTCTTGTGCAGTAGAACATACAGAGCAGACTCCCCAGACTAATGTTCAGTCTTAAAAGATTGAGCTTGGTCTTGTGATAGCCGGACTACACTGACTACATAACCCAAAGAATGTTTTGCCACTTCCATGTTTTAGAAATCACTTTTCTAGGCTCTGGGAAAGTTCTACAAATACAAAACCCTTATTCGCAGTTTGAAAAGTTTTACAGACCTCTCGCTGGGGATTGTAGTTGCAGTACTGTGGTTGGCCACAGACAAATCCAATACCAGTTGGTATCATTAGTTACCTTTAAAAAGGTGCTGGCAAGCAGATTTGTATTCTATTTTTAATTAAGCGGGGTGAGACTCCCTTTTTCTCCCCTTTTCCAGTCTTCATCCTAAACTAAGCTAACCATCTTCTATTTAACATACAAATATGAGAGTGCTATCAGTCTACTCATCAAATTATTATAAAGACACAAATAAGTATATTTCCCCAAAAATTGAACTTTTGCTTTAAGTATTCTATAATCCTGAATCTGGACAGTCTAGACGTCCAGAAGTGTACATAACTGGACTAACCTGGACTATTCATGGCAGATGCCTGTGTACTTTGCACCAAGAAGTAGATTGTGTCAACCATGATGAAATAAAATTCAGGACATTATAATTATGCATAATTTTTTGGTAAAAGATATCTCATTTCCTGGCTAAAAACCTGCACGGTCGATCCTGTTGCACTCTTGGATTTTACCCCCCTCTGAAAACTCTGGTTGACCTTTGAACAATTGCATATTTAGGAAAATATTCCCCCTTTTCTGTTTGAACATTCCTGAGTGATGAGAGGTGGCGTGTCAAACGTGTCCTCTGTTTGGCTGGAGTGTTTGCTCTCAGAGGGGCTCCCTCTCAAGGCCTCTGACAGCTCACATTCTGCTGCGATGTCCGCTTTCCCCGACGCACATCCTCAAAACCACACACATCACTCCAGACTAATAACCTGCTTCGCTTGGACCTTTACTTTGGCTTTCATCTCACTCACCTCTGACCCCTGAACTACAATATTGAAAAACATGCACACCTTTAGTGTCAAGGCTGTAACCCCGAAGAGTCTGACCTCTGACCTGTGAGCTATGGAGGGATTAAAGGGCCAGAACTAAATCAAATAAATGTTGTACAATTATATAATGTCTAAATGTGTATATATTTATTTATACTTTCATTTATACATTCGTACTTTTATTTATAATTTCCTTTATACTTTTAATTTTAATACCATTATTTCTCAATAAGAAACCAAATTGCCCAAAAATAACATGGATTGTTCCATAAAAACGCTCTGCGCAGCTGAAATGAAGGATCTGATCACTACTTTCATTGAATTTTTGGAATTTATTTATTTTTTGGAATTTCTGCTTTTTTGACTAAAAGACAACACAAGGGTTCCATTTTGAAACTTTTATTTGTACTGTTGTAGTTTTATTTATCCATAGACGAGACACTGTTCTCACTCAGGAGAGGTGTCGTACGTTAATGTGACATCAGAAAGTGGTAGGGCTGGGACGATTATTTCACGATACACGGGCGCCGATTCTATTTGTATCGTGATTTTCATTTATTGCGATTCTAGAGGTATTGTGATTCGATAGTATTGAGTATTGCAATTTTCTTTTTCTTCTTTAACAAAAACAAAAGTTGAATAATACACTTCTAGGGACAATATATCATCAGACATTTCTAAAAATGTAATTGTTTTCTAAGAAGAATGCACATCACGTGTCAGTCAGACATATTTTTCATTTGTAAAGAAGTACATAACATGGATTTTCTGCATGTTCTGCTTTTGCTCCGTTTTGCTGAGTTTTCCCACCCCTACAAAGTAGTGACAGTGTGAGCTTGGATACTTCCGTTACAGATAAAAAAAAAAAGTGAAGATTTGTCCCCAAATCAGCCGGAAATAGAATCTAGCCAATATTTAAAATGGGAACAGCATTCTCTACTATTTTCTGCAAGTGAGGCATGATGTGGAGGGCATTTTCAATTTTCTCTCAGTCTATAAAAGACCAGCGACCCGGTGAAACCTCAGCCCCAACATGCCAGCTACTGTTGCTGACTGCTGAGACAGAAGCAAAGCTGCGCTGTAAAAGGTCTCCGATTTGGATCACATCCGCGGATGCTTAGCCGGGCCACCACAGTTTACAGCCTTTCCTAGCCAACGGCACTTTCGGTGTATCTGGTTATGTTAAAACAGTTCTGAGGTTGTAAAAGAAAATGAGCTCGATCACACGAGACGCACTGTTAGAGGGAAGAAGAAAAGTATACGACGCAGAATAAGGCATTTGGAATAAAACGTGGCGGTCTTGACGTCAGAGGAACCATCAGCGCTGACCACACAGACACACTTCCAAATTCTTATTAGTCTCCAACAAAAAAGCAGACTGCTTTCTAACTGTTGGTTTTAGATTTAATCTCAGTGATTCTTGAGGGTTATGATGCAGGAAAAAAAGAGAAGGGGATAAAGGGAAGGAAACAAGCAAAAACAGACCATTTCCTCTTTGGCTGAACATCTAAAGAAATGGATTTTGTGTATGCTTAAGCCGCTTTCAAACGTGCAATGAAAAACCTGACATTATCTAGACATTACCCGGCAGAGCTGTATGATAGAACACAAATGTCCAACTAAGTTGGATCAGACATAATCGGTCTTTACCCTTCCTAGTACAAAATCTGTATGATCTCTGAAAGTGCCTAATGTGTTCAAATTTACAGCAAGCGAGTCGGCTTGTTGATCACATTTCATGCCGCCTGCACCAAAACCAGAAGGAAACAAACATCTGAGGGTGAAGAAGTAGGCCGATATAACGACAGTAACAAAAATGTCTAACTTGAAGAGACAACGAGATTCGGGAACTTATGTAAAAGGGAAACTCCGGACTATGTCAGGACCTGATTTCTTCAGACATAGTGCATATGTAAAAACGTCTAAAGACTTTTGGAGCATTTTTGCACTTTGATTTTAGGTCCGACAGTAACCCCAAATGACATTCTGGCAGTTTGGAGCTCAATAGCTCTTCACATTTCCATTACTCGTAATAAATACCACCGTTAGTCAATAAAAAAGGATAGAATTGAGTATATATATCCTTTTTTTAACGTTATAAATATATTCCGTACGTCACGTCATTGACCCCTATACTGTCTACAAGTTATCAGGAATTGCTGTACGTCATTACATACGATAACACAGAACATGTAAAAATCAATTCACACAATCAATCTTCCTTGATGTGAAATCAAAGGGCAATGGTTATTTCAGACACTAAAGTACGAATGAAGATCCGCCTGCCGTTCGCCGAGGCGCGACGCAGTCTGTACTTAACGGACCTCAAATAGACAGAAGCAGCTCTGAATTATAACCTTCCCCTATTATAAAAAAAAAGGATTTTCTATTTTTCAGAGAGCCAGCTGCTCACTTCAGACTCCGTATACATGTGTTTGGTAGAGCAGCTGGCTCACAATGCACTGCTGCTCTGCTTGGTCTGCTCTCTGCCACAGCTGACCATGAGGGACACATGGGAGAAAAGAGTCTTAAAATACATGAGGCAAACGGAGCTTAATATGAGGCTATAAAATGAGATATATTTCTCACACAGGCTCACACTGCTCTTTCATTAGCTACAATACTTTTTTTTATTCTTTCTGAGAATTGGCTGTTCCTCACACAGCTTACACTTGGACACTGAAATGCAAAAAAAAAAGCCCTATAAAAGACACAGACAGTGTTAGCAAAATATATTTAATGCATAAAAGTAACTGTTCTCCTTGTCAGCCCTGTGAGTTTTATTATATGGTTAAAACTAAGTTTACTCTGAAATCAGAGAAGTAAAGGAAGTACAAGTACCCCAAAACAGTACTTATCTACATACAGAACTCTAACAAAAAGATACTTACAGATTTACACACATGGAGCGCTATAACTAGCAGACACATTACTACTTTTGTTTTCTACTCCCCATACTAAAATTAATTTTCACTCTTCCTTCAAGAGACATTGTCTCACTGACAAGACTGTCGCATGCTGTAAAGTCCTGAAATGCAATGCCTGTCTTTTTCCTCTTCCTTTATTCTCTCTTTGTCGTACATGCAAGTTCTACAATGCACAGCTTTCCTCTCCCCATTCTGCAACTTCCCTGTGTTTGTTATGTTCAGGTAATTAAGTCACAGCTCATTAGGAAGGGGGGAAGGGAATATTGCTGGGGAGGATTTATTAAAAAAAAAACTACATAGTCTTATCTTCAAAACTTGTGGTCTAAAACTGGTCAATTGTGCATGCAGCGTATTACGAGCCATGTTTCTATTTCATGTTAGGCGGTGACCTTTAGCGGCCATTAGGGTTGCACGATATTGACAAAATGTGATATTGCGACATCCATTATGAATATTGCGATATCGATAATAATTTCTATATTTTTAAACGTGTACAATTACAAAAGTTACGGGAAAACGCATCAAAATAGATTCATAACAAATACAACACAAGGTTTATTTCAACTGACTGTCATATTGGACTGGTACAACATGAATAAATAAATAAGGACGATGTCTACAGAACAGGACATGTTTACTGGTTGGACAGTATAAAATAAATATATAAAGAGAACAGGACATGTTTTACTGGTTGGACAGTATAAAATAAATAAATAAAGAGAACAGGACATGTTTTACTGGTTGGACAGTATAAAATAAATAAATAAAGAGAACAGGACATGTTTTACTGGTTGGACAGTATAAAATAAATAAAGAGAACAGGACATGTTTTACTGGTTGGACAGTATAAAATAAATAAATAAAGAGAACAGGACATGTTTTACTGGTTGGACAGTATAAAATAAATAAATAAAGAGAACAGGACATGTTTTACTGGTTGGACAGTATAAAATAAATAAATAAAGAGAACAGGACATGTTTTACTGGTTGGACAGTATAAAATAAATAAAGCGAACAGGACATGTTCTACTGGTTGGACAGTATAAAATAAATAAAGACAACAGGACACAACTTTTCTTTCTCTTCTCTGATTCGTTCCGTTTCGTTGTCTCTATCTATTTCTTCACTTAAACTGTCACTCTGTTGAAATATGCACACACGTGGTACACTCCATAGGGTTTGTCCCGTAGTGGACACGTGGTACACTCCATAGGGTTTGTCCCGTAGTGGACCAGTGTGCTGACGTGCACTAACATGTGTAAGTGGCACGGTAACTGGCCAATGAAATATGATCATTACAGCGTTTTAAGCTCTAAATCAAACACAACTAAGCCACACAGCCAACGGACGGGACGCAGCGCTCCACAAAATAAACTAAATATTGCATACTTATCGCGACACTTTCGATAAATGTGCGATATTTTATGTGCAACGTGATATCACGATAACGATATTGAGTCGATACATTATTAGGGTTGGGTTTTCTTTCTCCCTTTTCCGCCGAGTGGCGCATGTGCCTGCTCGCAGTGTGAAGTGCGTGTCCGCGCTATTCTGCAACATGCACTCTCCAATCACTGCTGATGGACGGCTTTTTGTACACGCCCCGAAACGGACGTAAAAATATCACGCTACCTTTAAAATGCCATATTTTCCCTCTGGGCTCACCGAAACGGACGTAAAAGCATATTAACCATTCACTGCACGTGATCGCTAGTGAACTTGCTCTGCTAGGGGACAGCTTTCCCAAATTGTCTGCCTTTTCAAACTCATACCTGTGTGTACAGGCCTCTTGGACACCATCTGAGAGAGGTTTCTCCTGTGCAGGACATGCCATAAGTCAGGAGAGATGTCTATCTTGCCAGAGGAGGCAAATATGGTCATTTTTCTGCAAAAGAACTGCTAAAGTTTGAAGGTGGTTGGCATACCAACTCAACAACATTTATTTTGTTGTTACTTGTTAATAGTGTAACTGTTAATTGTTAAATTATTGTAGTTATGTGTTAGGTGACTTAGGTTTACTTATTATATATTTAAGAAAAAGTTAATATTTTCTTAAATTTAAAGAATTTTCAATTAAAAAAAAAAAAACTTTCTTTGATGTCATTTTTCAGTTTTTCAAGAATCGGTTTAGGAATCGGAATCGTTTTAAAAGTACCGGTTCAGCATCGGAATCGTAAAAATCCAAACGGTACCCAACCCTATATATCATGCACCCCTAGTGGCCATAGTAATGGCGGGAGAAAATCAGGTGACAGTATAAAGAGCGCCAAAGCCTGCATAAGGAAGGGGTCGGGGTGGATGAGTAAAACAAACACGGGACTTTGACCCAGGAGGCCGATGTCCCTATCCCGTGGGAAACCAAGTCAGTGTTGACTTTTCCGAGTTAACCAACGTAACTAGGTTAGTATGTAACCACTTGACAGACATAACTACGTAACGCACTTACTGACGTAACAGACTTACGGACGTAACAAACATACTCATTTTTAACCCGAACCATGATCTTTTCCTAAACCTAACCAAGTTGTTTTGTTGCCTAAACTTAACCAACTAGTTCCGTTTCACAACGTTAACCACGTGTATAAAAATGTGGCCTTTTCACAGCATTAAATAGAATGGTCATATATGTTACTTTTGGAGTCGTTGGCAAACAGCCTACAATTCTATTAGGTATGACAACGTGTTAGCCAGACAGTTGTTGATTTGTTGTTGTGTCAGAAATGGTCTGTATCAATTGATCAATCACTTTACTTTATGTCAGTTGGTCTAAAGAAGAAAACATATAAAAATAGATGTATTGTATATCACAGGCAGTCATGGATGAAAAGACCCATGAAAACATAGGCCTACTATGCCTCATTAAGAATAATTACCCTCACAGCTCTATGAGCCCTCAAAGGCTGCCAGTGTCACATGGGAAATAGATACCATCCATGGAGTTGGGCCCAAAATGACCAATTAACATCCCCCACAAAGGAGCAGGCAGCTTGGCCGTCCAGAGGGGGAAACCCTGATCTGTAGAGTGACTTAATGATTGAAGATACGGCTGGTTGGGTCAGGGCTGGGGACTGCTGAAGGAGGGAGAAAAGAGCAGGGGCGGGGGGGGGGGGGGTTACATGGCAAGAAAGATTAGCAGTGCATGGTTCTTAGACTTTGGCTGGGGAAGCGTGGGAACCATTGACGCCAGTTTTGACATGTCTTTGACTTTTGACTTGAATGTTGACTTTATAACGCCCTGTCTTCAGCATGTAAATAGAGCTGCCAAACTCTTCAATCCCAAGGTCCTGTCTGTTGGACAACGTGTCTGTCAGGCGGCCATCAAGGCTTTGAGAAAGGACACTGTCTCAACATAGGCCAGGGTAAATACACTGCAGGGATGGTGATCCAAAATGGGTGAGCTTTCATCTTACTGTTGAAATGCTATGATAGCTAAAACATTTATCGTACTGCATTTAAACTCTGGTGTGTTTTTACCTTTAGTTAGGCAGAAAATGACCCTAAAATTCAATTTGGCAGTTCTGCTCCCCTGGATGCAAGAATCTGTAACCTGCCAATAATACACGTACACACTTCTGTCTCCTTGTTCATTCTGTCAATAGTCTCTGGTCAGCTTGTAATTAGGAAGTGTGCACTTTACGAGTCAAACATGCAAACAGACGATTCAGGGATGTATCAATCATAAATAGAACACATGTCAACATTTTCCTTAAATGTATTTTTTGGTTTACATTCTTCAAAACCAAAGTACAGTGACACACACACACACACACACACACACACACACACACTGTTTGTCTGTATGTGTGACTGCTGTAATGCCGTCTCTCTCTCTCCCCTCAGAGCCCTAAACTGGGCTGGGCAGGATAAACCCTAGAAAGCTTCCACATGTCCCTGACCACATCTGAAGTGCCTGCACCCTGTGCCAACACATGTGACGCCCGCAGCTCCATGTTCCAGAAGCCGTGGTCACAACCCAAACCTGCAATCTCCCCACTGGCCAGTGCCACCCCTTAACCTCGGACTGCTGCCATGCCCACCCCAAAACAGTCAGCGGAGAGGAAACAGCTAATTAGTTCACCAAATGCCCAAACAAGAAAGATGAAAGTGCAAGTTCTTTGAACATGATAAAATGCATTGCTGTGCTTCCCAGGGCGTTCAAAGAGTGGGTTTGTTGCAACTTTCCAGCGTAAAGGTTTAGAAAGTTAAACATTCTGCTACCTCAACCTTTTCATTTCCATCTGCCACAACCACACAGAGAGGGCTGAAGGCTCACAGCACAGCCACTCCCTTCATTACAGTAGGACTTGTCCTTAATCTGGAGATAGTTCAATTCCTTAATGCCACTGCTTGGTTTAGTTCACCCACAAGAGTAGGCTCCTTATCAGAACATTAACACTGTTGTCAAAGTTTTCTCCTTTGGAATGTTTTCTTATATTTCACTTTCTGTGTAAAAAGCATTAAGAGAATCTGATGCAACTTTCTACACTGTGCAGTGGCAAATTACAAACAGGAGTGTCACTGACAAATGTCGGACCGTGCGCTGACAAAATGATCATATTGTTATGACCACTGGAAAAAAAAATCATATCGACAGCTCATGTAGTCTAAAGCACACAGCCCATGTCATACTGCAATGGGTAATGCAAAAGGCCGCCTTGTTGCACATGGGCAGTCGGTGTGTACAGTGGTCCAATTTAAATACACTCACATCACACAGAACCCTGGGACTATGCAGATGCAGAACGGATAATATGAACTTAAATCAAAACTTCTGATGAAATTGCTAATATCTGTAAAAAGGGGGTGACACGTTTCCAATTAGGTTTCAGGCAACAGGGATAGTATTGGGTGAGTTACTTGGACATTGTAATCAATTACACATTATACATGAAGTACTTTGAAAGCAGATAAAGCAATTTGTTACATTACTTAGCCCAGCTCTGCATCCACAGCCTCAAAATCTTATAAATCCAAAATTGCCATAAGACAGACCTTCTTATTCATTTGCAACATTACCTGGAATGGACTGATGCAACCAGCAATATAGGAGCAGTAGCTACTTTGGCTATACAGTGCAGCCTTGTCTCGCATGTCATGAATTTCCAATGCAATTTTGATAATATTTGTAGTATCCTCTAAGATCATATCACATGCAAAGCACAGAACATTCCTTCAAACATGTTTTTACACAGTGGAAGAAGATGAAATCATCTCTTCCTTTAGCGGTAACTCCTTTTTCAACTAATATATGGTTTTGTAACTCACTGTGAGACTAAATAACTGGTTTAGATCAACAATTTTGTCAATGTGCTGACAAAGAAAAACTCGAGACAGAAAATTTTAACTCTCAAAAGCCTTTCCACACAAAGCCATGACTGATTCAGCTTGTGAGATTCCCAGATAAAAAAAGAGGAGGGGACCTTCCTGCTCACAGTCCTCTACCCTCCCAACACACAAATCCCACTTCTAAATAAAAAATGCCTCACTCCGCTCCTTTTCTTTTTCCTGTGTGTTGTCTGAGCTGCAGCTTCAATGGAAATGCCCTCTGCTCTGGGAGAAACAAGCCCCATTGAGTGAGACCTGAGCCTAACACGATAGAGAGGCCTTTCCCCTATTGAGCCCCTCTCAACCACAGCAGATCAGACACGGAGACAAAAGCCCACAGGCCTTCCAACAGGGAGAGTGCTCAAATGTTTGGCACGGAGATATGGCCTGGCAGAGATGTGTGTGGCCACAGAGCACTTCTCTATTCAATGCTGTGTGGGAGAGGGAGGGCTTTCTTTTCACAAGAGACAGAGCTGAAGCACTACAAGAGATGGCCTTCTTGTATGACTTGTTTATCAGTAAAAACCACTTGCTGAAAGTGATGTATAGTGATAGCCATCTTAACCCCGCTTCCACTCATTTATCTGTCTCGCATTCATGTTGCATTAGTGCCCCCACAGCTTTTTTAATGTCTTCCTGGATGTTGAACTTAACAATTCAGGTCAACGATATTTATGAGGCATCTTGATGCAAAATGTTCCAGTGTTTCAGGAGGTTAAACAGAGCAAAGGAAAAGTAAATGGAAAAGCCCATTACAGTAACAGCAGGTAAACCACATCAGTCACACTGAAAAGCAGTAAAGAGGTTTAAAAAGGTGTTAACGCAGGTCGTTAATCAACATTTTAAACACAGGAAATGATTTAGGCTGATACTTCTTGGGTCCCAAGTCAAGTCCAAGTAGAGTAAATGAAATACCTTCTGAAGTTAGCAGTGGAGCTCTTTATTTCAGGTGAGGGAGGTAGCCGCCCCTGTAAAACACTGCAGGAAACCCTGGAAGTCTTTACATCCAAATGAAATGATCTGAGGTATCAACTGTTTTCTGTCTACTGGTCTGCACTGCCAAACACACCTCATCTACATGCTCGTGTAACGTGATTGGCTTCTGCTAAAAGTATGTCTGTTGTCAGGCAAAGAAAGAGTTGATTCGCTGCACGCATTTTTATAACAACATTTTTAATCTTCTGTCATTGAGAGGATATCACGTTATTCTAAGTCAAAAGGGTAAACTCCGTGAGAAGTAGGGTTGAGTACCGAGACCCGGTGCTTATACGGCACCGGTGCCTTAACGACCGTTATCTACCGGACCGAATAGCAACACGTTGCCTCATTTCGGTGCCACTTAAATGCCTGTGCTTCTCTCTGATGCTCCGAAACAGATGTTCGAGGCAACCGAAACATCGCTGTATGTCACGCTAGTTAACGCTACACTTGGCAGTAGGTAACGTTAGCCTACCGTTAGCTAGCAGCTGGAGTAAACACGGTTAAAATGCTGACAGCTAAACGGTGTAAAAGTCTGTCTGTATTTCACTGTGTAGGATTCCAACACCGAGACGTACGAACACAGATGTTGCGTTCACTTGAAACTCGCCTCGCCAGCCTCGTGCTGAATTCAAAGTTATTGTAAAATACCCTTTTCCCATCCAGTGGTTGTTTTTGTCGTTTAACAGGAATTTTACTGGTGAAATAAGTTATTACATTTTTAATCAATGTTTATATATATATATAATTTTTATATATATTATTTTTATTTTTTTATCTTTTTAAAAGTAAAGGTTCAGGCACCGTTTAGCCACCGGCACCATTTTAAAAGTATCGTTTTAGCACCGGTATCGGAAAAACTCCAAACAATACCCAACCCTAGTGAGAAGTCACAAGTCAATGGTAATAAAAAAGTCTGAGTCGATTCCTCTATGATCAAGTTCATGGAAAAATAAAGTGTTTTAAGGACACAAATGTTCGAGAAACAAGATTCCAGACCACAGAAAGCTTCATGAAAATCAAATATTTTAAAAGGAGGTATTTTTTAACCTGGACCCTATTTTCCCATGTATTTGTGTCTAAGTGACTCATTGGAACACTTTTATTTTTTTTTAAATTGGTCCCATATTGAGCGAAAGCCCTGCCGACAGCAGCCACGAAACAGGCTGCAATGTAATAGAACAGGGCAATTACGCTCGGTCACTAAAAGCGCTTGTTTTTGCCACTCACAGGCTCAGACTGTTATTGTAACTGTCAGACTACATTATGGAAAGATGGTGAGAAGTCTTTCTGAAATCTTGCAAGGTGATTTGTTGATGGAAGACAGCGGAGTGGATCGTGTGTGACAGTTGAAGAGAGAGCTTTGTTGTTTTGGAGTTCAGAAAGCAAAGCTTTGTGTTATCTGAAGGATTTTCTATTGCACATTTATGAATTGTGCCAACAAAATGTCGAGTTGCACTTTACGCAGCTTTCATAGACTAAAGTCACTTTTGGATTCGAACAGTGTTGTGGCTAGTAAGTGCTAGCTATAGAGCTACAAATGGATCGTAATCACTGCGCCTTGCAGACCATCGGGTCGTCTGCAGTGACCATTTTGACTGGGATGACAGCCAAAGAGGAGAAATCATCCTGTACCAAAGCTCATTTTCCTAAAGAAAAATGCTGCTCCAAGAGTGGAGCTAGTGGAGTGGAGATAGACAGAGCAGAGGTAAGCTAATGCTATATTACATTATATATTACTGTGTTGACCTGGCATCAGTAACGTTACACAGAAAGGATGGCAGGATAACGGCAACTTCTCCATGTCTCCATAATGTATTCAGACGTTCACAATTTAAGCCGGTCAGTGGCGGAAACAAAACTTTTAGTGGATGCACATTAAAGCTTAGATTGGGCCCAAAAAAATCAAGCCCGACCCTACCCGAGACCATGCACGTTGTGTCCGAGCCCGGCCCGACATATTAACTGTAATTATGAGCCCAAGCCCGATTTAAACCAGACAACTGTTTAATACGTGGGCCGTTATAACTGACGTTCTCAACTACAATTCCGAGTTGCTTGAACTACAGAAATCTGTTTAGAGGTATCTTAATGAATAATGCAACAAGGACGAAGCATGTAAACTGTGTTGTTCGTTTATTCCGAATGGAATGGATCGCAAATGATCCGAATGAAGAAACGTAAAAAAAAACTCAAAGCATTTCTAGGTGAGGGCTTGCCTCGCCCTCCGGGGTATGCTTGGAGAAGTAACAAAAGAGGACATTGAAGGCTGACTATCATCTTTTCTGCCATGGCAAGCATGCTTTCATGCTGTCATAAGCGAACAGTGTGACTCGACAAAGCCAACACATCCGCTGTCACTGCCCACGACTTGTTTAAAATGGTTCCATACCTCCGACTTTCCTCCAAACTTGCTCAAAGTTACTTCTCCTAGCTGTTATTTTTTTCTTTACATCTTCAAGCTCCATGTTGCACTTAAGCTACACAATACAGCACAGCATGCCCGCTGTGATGCGTGTGAGTGGAAGAGACGCTGTGCATGACACGTTGCATTTTGTAACTTTGTAGCCGAACTTTGTACACATTTGTTACTTAGGCCTAAAAATATAGGCTATATAATATTTCTGATTATGGCATAGCTTTCTCCCCACCCAATTAGGCTAATAAAGTAATGATTAAAAAAAACACAAATGCTTTATCAAGGGCCCAGCCCGGCCCAAGGATAGTGTCGGGAAATATCGGCCGATATTTCCCGACACTATCCTTGGGCCAAGTTTGGGCTCGGGCTCGGGCAGAGAATCTAAACTCTAATGCACATTGATGGTCACTAATGCCCCAAAGGATGACATTACAGCCTGGTTCACTGGTGCAGTGTTCTTACTCATTACTGGACCAATTTCAAAAAGGAAAATTTGGTCCAGAGTGAGAATACAGAAATTTCCCCTTTAAAGAAGGATTTATGCTTCTGCGGTGACTCTATGCAGAGCTTACACTGTAGCCTACATAAGTGGCCTCAGGTTCAAATGCTTGTGCACTGGTGTGTCCGTGTAGTTCTAGCGTACAGTATCTCTTTAAGAGAATAGCAGAGCTGGTATGTGTGCATGCTGGGGAGTGTGTGGTAGAGTGAGTGAGAGAGTGACAGGTATTAGCTTCGGAGCGAGTACAGACTCTGGCAGCGGAGATGAAGAAACAAAGTGTCTCCCCTGTGCTTTCTGACCATGGTCGGAAAGCTGTAGCAGGAAAAGTTAACCCTCTCCTTGATTTCATGTTGTTTACGTAGAAGATGAACATGGAAAGGAGTAGGGGGAAATGCGATGCTACCAAGCCACGACCAAACGGACCAATCACAGTAGTTGCTGTCTGTGTCGCCGCAACGTGTAGTGTCATTTTTTGAGAAGTGCATGTCAGGCTATGGCATAGGGTATGGCGTAGGGTCCATATCTCCACGTACCTACGTAGGTACCCACGGCGTGGATGTACAGCAGAAGCATAAATCAGGTCATATCACTGACAGGTTATTAAGTCACTAACTGTTACTCAGATTATCCACTGGGCACGTCTGCGCTGCGTTCTGGCTGCGTTCCGGTTTTGTTCCGTCCTCCGCCACGCGCCATACCACACCAGTAGCGTCTCAGAAGCGGAGCGTCTTGCTGCCTGACTCACAGATTTGATTGTCTCTACAAGTACTTTAAAGAACAATCCCGTGTTTATTAAACAAGTATCTATTTCAGGAACAGGAGTCTTCTTATTCACCCAGAAAAAGAAAAAGGATATTGAAAAGAGCAATAGACCGGCTTTTTGAAGCGTGAAGGCTACCATAGCTGTAATACGTACTTTGAACTGCGTGGCGTGAGAGAGTTGATTGATATATGATCTCAGCGCTAGATGGGAGAAATTCCTACACATTGGACCTTTAAGCATTGACTTAAATGGCAGTGATAACAAACCAAATTAAATGATCCACTGTACTATAAAAAAAAAAACCTTCATTGACTTGACCTTGTTGGCTTTTCATAACTATTTGCATGTACTATGTATTTTTTTAATAAACCTGAATCTAAGGGGTGGATTCACCCCATGTAAGTTGGTTTACCTGCTACTAGTCTGGATCAACAGACTTATACGCCTGTATTCCCTTCACATCAAAAACAAGCTAGATAGGTCTGGAAATGCGAGACTAACCAGCTGCAGGCCTGCTTGTAGGCTACATTAAAGTGAGTCAAAGTGTGATGGTACTATATTTTCACCACTTGGAAGGTAGAGAGTGGAAAACCTTTGGCAGTAAAGTGTAGAACCTCTTCAGCGGTTGCCAATATAAAAGTTGATTTTGAAATGAAACTGTGGGGGGGCTAACATTTGCATAACATTCAACAGGACTGTGAGAAAGTCTCTACAGTGGTTGAGTTCGCCCACACTGTTGTTACACCATAGTGTATCTGGATTCATTTCTGCTAGTGATGTCAGAGCACCTCAGATCTTCGAGTCTGAACTGCAGCTGACCAAACAGGGAACAAAGGATTGCTGAGGTTGTTCCCATAAACACGGCCATCCGCACCATCTCCTTTACCCCAGTATTACCGCCACGTGTTCTCCCCACACTGCTCCAGGACTCCAGCAACACACTGCTTGGTACAGTTAGATGTGCAGCATACAAGAGGATCTGAGTTTATCAGTCGGTGCTAGAGCTGCAAAGATTAATCGATTAATTAATTAGCTGTCAACTATCAAATTAATCTGCAACTATTTTGATACTCGATTAATCAAAACATGTCTGATTCCAGCTTTTAAAATGTGAATATTGTTCTAGTGTCTTCTCTCCTCTGTGACAGTAAACTGAATATCTTTGAGTTGTCGACAAACCAAGACATTTGAGGACATCATCTTGGACTTTGGAAAATCACACTGATTGATTGACATTTTATAGACCAAACAACTAATTAATTAATCGACAATCAGACAATCGTCTGATGAGTTCACTGGTTGGGCCGACGGTTACGCACACTGGGGGAAGTCTATGGCCAACAGCTGGAGGAAAGACTGAGTCATATGCCTCCCCCGTTTCCCTCTTCACTCCAGTATTTATAAACACACACACATAAAAGCATACACACATATACACACAATGCAAAAAATGGTGATGTTAATGCAGATTTAAGCCAAGCCTTCATGAATATACTTATGATCCGGACATAAAGTGTGTACAAACAGGTATGTACCCTCTTAAACGTGCTTAAAAAATACACACACACACACACACACACACACAGACACACAGACAGACACACACACACACACACACACACACACACACACACACGCGCATAAAGCCTCCCTAAACCCTGATTCAGGACACAAACAGATGAGCGGTGAGTCTATTAAAGCCTGCCGCAGGAGAAGACCTACACTCCACGACGTCCTCATTGTCCAGCAGCACACCGTGGCGTCCTCTTGTTTAATCAATATCGGTGTGTCTAGACACTGTAAAAACAGCTGGTGGGGGTAAGAGAGTGGATAGCCCAGTGGAATGACAGATTTATCCCATAGTTATCATAGTTGGGATTAGAGGATAGAACCCAAAGATGGGGCGCTTTTTTCTGAAGGCCAAAGAAAAACTTATCAGGCTGCTAGCGTCTAGCTGGTGGGGTGATTGGATGTAATGGACCACTCAGACTGGGCCAGTATTCACAGCTCTTTTAGGCTGTGATCGGCCAGCCAACCAGGCTGGTTATATAACAGCAAAACTACCAGACTCTCACCACCACCACCACACTCAGCTCAGCTCTCTCTGGTGCTGCCACGTAGAGAGAGAGAGAGAGAGAGAGAGAGAGAGAGAGAGAGAGAGAGATGCTTAGATATGGTTTGAGCTGAAATCAAAGGAATAATTTAAAGCTGCACTAGGCAAGATTGGTTGGCAACTTAGCACAAGTACACTTGTTTTAGTCGTCCAAGTCAAAAACTAGGAGTCACAAAAAAAAGAGCTTCCCAGCACATTTCAAATACATATCCGCTACAGAGTAAGGTCACTAGCAGGGAATCTAGACAGGAAGCAATTTACCAATAAAAGTACTATGAGCACTCTATCAAGGTAAGCTCATCAACGATGGTTGAACATCTTCCGTGCCGGCTACTTCACAACAGATTTATGGGCCTTTCATACTGCAGATATGGGTCTACTGAACATGTGTTTAACCCACGTTGAACTCATTGAACAATATGAACATGATATGCACATTCACCAAAGTCATGTCAGGCGTTTTCTGTTTTGTGGGTCATAGCCTAGTCTACAATAGGTAGACACTGCATATTCTCACCCCAGGCTATAACGGCTATACTATTCACATTGAACTTCTACGACAACAAAAACGACACAAATTCCAGAGTTAACTTTAGCCCCGTTTGACATTGGCAACTTTAAGCCAGTGGCGTCAGACTGGGGGAGGAAAGGGGACATAATATACAGGGCTGTCATGTATGGAGGGCCCACAAACATACCAAAATGAATAGCCGTGGATGAGGGGAGGGGCCCATAGGAAATGCCTATGTACAGGGTCCGGAATATGGTGCTACGCCCCTGCTTTAAGCATCTTGTTTTGTCAATTTCAGGGGATAACCCTGCAAACTCGAGGCTAGCCCTGGTCCGGATCCGGGCCAGCAAGCCTCTGTCCAAAAGTTTGCCATTTCTACCAGCTGAACGTTTTGTAACCGACTTGACCAGCTGACTTTGCTACGAGCTTATTGGCTGTTAAAACAGGTGATGTCCTTACGTTCTAAAACCAGCTGCTGGCAATTTGACAAGCAGAGCCGCAAGTGACGCCGTCAGCCAGATTAAGTCGAGCTGAGACGTGCCAGTTCCCACCACGGCAACTTTTCCCTGCAATGTTCTGAAACGGTTTCATCTTGTCGCGAATCTTTGGTCTGAACTGGACAAACAGCTTCCTTGGCCCCAGGCTTGTGCAGTTTGACAATCCAATGCATATCATGCAAGCTGTGCATGACAACCAATCAAGCCTAGTTAGATCACACCAATCTGTAAACTATGGGGAGCATTTTCCAAATTCCCAAACCTCATTTACAACTAGATTTTGGTGCTGTGGACAATGACACATTATTCTACACGAGTCTCAAATTTACTACTTTACATTTGATTTGAAACACTGATCCCCGGTGAAGATGCATAGTGTGTTCATGTTGATGTCTGATTAAAGAACTAGTTCAGCAACCTTGAAATAGGTCTATTGTTATTCTCACTGACAGTTGTTTCCATCAGTTGGGGAAACAGTTAAGCAATCAGAGAATAGTTAACTGGATTAAGAATGAGGGCGTCCTCTTCATCATGGAAAATAGCAACAGGAAAATGGCCACAAACGTGTATGTGATTGATGACGCTCTACAAGTTGTCATAAGTCAACTTAAATAGCAACTCTTTAATCAACATTTCTTTCATCAATGTGGAAAAGTTCAGTTAACCGCTGCCTACGCATCAACTGAAAATGACATTGGCAGGACAAATATGTCAATAGCTACTGATATTTAACTGAACACAATACAGATACACAATAAGAAATTGGCACAATGAGATGAGTAAATTGAAACCGAAACCGAGTGGCCATGGCAGTGTTTGTGTGACAGGGAGTAGTTTATTTCCAGAATGAAACCCCAGGGACAGAGTGAACTAGATGACCCTGAACTAGGGGTGGAACGGGACATGTATTCGTATTGAACCGAAACGGTACGGGCGTCTCGGTACACACATTTACACGGGGAACACACGGTATAAAAATAAATAAAACTTGCGTGCAAATTAATTAATGTAATGTGGAACTACTGTTACATACGCGTTTCTTAGGGACACCTAATCTGTAGCCCCGCCTTAGCTCTGAAGCTCCCAAGCTCCGCCTACATGTCGAGTCGGTCCAGGGAGTCCACACGAAGCAAACTAGTCCCTTCCATATACAACCAAACACGGATGTACTGTAGCTGTATCCCTTCTTGCCTCGACCACAAATGGCTTCTAGGCCCATTTGCTTCGCCGTTTGCTCTGCTGTTAGCTCCGCTTTTAGCTCCGCCGTTAGCTGTTAGCTCAGCCGTTAGCTTCTCTGTTTGCTGCTAGCTCCACTGTTAGCGTGTGAAGCTAACGCCACAATTCGCCAACTGCTCTGTGTAACCGAAGCTGCTCTTTTAACACCCCTGCTCTGTGCATTCACATATGAGAGCAACGCTTGTCTCCCATATCACACTACTAGCTGATTGTCTTATTTTGTTTACAAGTTCCAGATGGAGTCTGGAGATGATGTGGGGTAGCCTACTTATTGTTTACATCTTACTTTATACGCTTCAGGCTGTTGCAGCTAGCTCAGGGGAGAGACTGGATGACACTAGGTGGTACAGCCTGAGACATGCACAATAAAAAAAATTGCCTTCTGCATTTTTGTTATGCTTTTCCCTCCATTGTACCGAACCGTGATGTCTGAACCGAGGTATGAACCGAACCGTGACTTCATTGTACCATTCCACCCCTACCCAGAACTGATCATTATGGAACAGCAAAGGGCGGAAGGGCAGAGACACATTCACAACTAAACACAACACCAGGCTGGGCTTGTCCAGACGGAGACCCTGTGTTGATAATATGCATCTATGTACTGTACTGCACTGTATATAAATGGATGACAACTAAGTCACTTGTCCCTTTCTTATAATACCTATTTGTGTTTAGTGTTTGCTGTTGTTGTTTGAAAATGTTCACCACCAATCAATTCAATCTTCCACGTTGATTTATAGCAAAAATGAAGTCTGAATCTGGTACTAAACAAGATGAGGGTGCCTCTCCTTTAATGCAAATGCAGTAAGTTTTCAAAGTGTGTGGTTTGTGTCAGTACTGAAGGCTACTGAAGATGTCCAGAGATTTCCCATAGAAGAAACACTTGAAAAGGCCAAGGAGAGTTTAACTGGAGACATGACACCAACCAGATCCCACTCCCTGCTTCCCTGGCTGTGGGAGTGATGCCCAAGATGAACAGATTCTCACCGACTCCTCAGAAGTTAGATTCTACCACAACGGCCAGCTGGATGGCTGCTTTTGCCCAGCCACAGCAGGCAGGGTTTGGACTGTCCCCTTTACCAAAAAACACGACTAGGTCATGGTTTAGGAGGTGAGAGAGCGATGTGTGAGAGAAAAGGCTTAAGACGGGATGGAAGAGAGATGGAGGGAAGGTTGAAGACAAAGGAAGGAAGACTAGAGGACAGAGAGGAGAAGAGAACAGGGTTCGATGAAGACTGTGAGTGTCATGGTGACCTACATATACCTCTTCTATGAATGCAACATATCCGTTTTGTTTTAGTTTTTCTCTCTGGTGATCAATGAATTTAGGAATTTCTTGCATGACAATGTTGATATTTCTAGGGACTAAAGAGACTGTCCTCCCTCGAAAAACGCTCCCATATGTCATTCATTCAAGCAGAAATTACACGGTGCCCTCTAGTGACCGTAGTTGTTATGAAGGGAGCAAAGCAGATAAGAATGTGACAAAGTAAGTTTGGCGTCAAGCAGCAGGTTGGGGTGGTGGATGGGTCAGACAAACACAGGACTTTCACCCAGGGGACCGGGGTTTGTGTCCCGTTTGAAAATAAAAGTAAGAACGTTTTTTAGCTTAATGGAACAAATGGAGCTACGTCATGTTCAGCCTCACGTGCGTAACCGGAAGTGAAGTAACGTCTGATTTTAAGCCAAACCACAATGTTTTTCTAAACATACCTAAGTAGTTTTAGTGCCTAAACATGACCAAACTTCGACCGTTTCACAACGTCCGTTACAACCGTTACGTTCTCTGGTTTAGATACAGTATAAGGACAGAAAACGGGCGCTACCCTCCTGTTGGTCATATTAAAGGGTAAAAATAAACGACCTATATCATTGTATGGTTTTGAGGACTTGGAACTAAATATGTTATTTGCAGCTCCAATCCAAAATATTGGTGTTGGCCTTTGAAAACCACTTCTGGCCAAACTTTTAAGGAGATGGAAAGAGAGTAAGAGAGCAGGTGTTAAACCTCAATAGTGCGATCTTTAATGGTTTCCAGTGCACATTGGAGGCCGTCCACACGCCCCAATTTAGTGACGTATGATGTGTTCTCATAAGCTCTCTTTCATTTTTACATCAGAGTAAGATGTTAAGTGTGTGTTGGAGGAGTGATAAAAGGGAAAAAAGGAGACAGAAAGAGGGAGTGAAGGGCAAAATTAAAGCATTCATTCATGCCCGTCTGTGCATGCATAGTGTGTGTTCAGTCTCACTCTCTGCGCTTGATCTGCAAAACATACAGCAGCAAAGACTCTGAATGGAGGCAAGCACTGGACTGGTTCTTATCAAACACAAATACTGCCCCTCATGCTCAAACTGTTGACCCGCCCCCTTTAACTCTACAGTACCCCGGAGACTTTTGTCCTCCTCACTTATATAAATAATCTCCCCCCACCCATCTCTTCTCTTTTCAAGGAACCACCTAGAGAGACAGAAAGGGAGGAGAGAGTGTGCGTCAAACATTTTGCACTGGATGATGGGATATCTCTCATACAATGGGGGGTCTAGGTATTAGTGTCAATCATTCAAATTATACACCCATATGGAGTTGGTCCACAGATGTTCTTGGGTTTCAAAAAGGCTAATTTTGCGGGTTCCATGGTAAACTTAAACCCCATCTTTTTAAAGAGCTACACATTGGGCCCACGCTTGACAGGAACACATTCCCTGATTTCATGGAAGCAAGTCTAATGGCATCACTGCACTTATTGTTCCATATGGCCATAGCAGTCATCCTACACTATATAAATTCTATAGGCATCAGCAATCAAGTGGAAACAGAAGCAACATAAGAAGGCCACCTATCCTAAAAACAGCTGTGTCCTAATACTAAACAGCACACTTATTCTAAATCAGACTGCATTTACAAAATAGCTCTATTAGATGACTTTTTCATCATCACATACAGTTCATGTACAATAAAGTATGTAAAAAAACATTTCATTCTCAAAGATGTCATTCATGTATAAAGGATAAGGATGGCATTATTCTATATTTCTATTCTATATATTGTCAATAAATCCCATTAAAAAGCTCTAGTCCATCTCTCGATACTATCTTAGTTCCCAACCCTGTGGCACTCAGCTATGAGCCCATTACTGAAGACACTTCCAAAGACAGCTGGGCACTGTAGTTTTTAGCAAACGTTATTCAAATTTGAGGACTTGAGGTTTTCACTCCCGGATTAATCCACAGGGTGATGTACAGATTAACTCAAATAAAACTAAAGTGAAACATGTCACCCACTGCAACAATGCAGCTCATTGATGAGTTCTATAATGGAGCTCTATGGCACGGAGATTTATCAGGCCTTAGCTACACAGACACTACTTTTAGTTTGATCAATTCATTGTAGGTCTAAGGCTTTTGATCGCATTTGTTGAAAATAATAAAAATATAAAATATCATGTATGTTGTTGTTTTTTTAAAGTAGACACTACAGTCCCACAAAGCACAATGATGGTGGTTTATCTTTGTTTGATTGATATCTGTCAGCAGATGTTCTGTCCAGTATCTTTTTATACTTTGCATGCTAACAGCCAAAGCAGTATGGAGATTAGTATGTAGTACATAGCACATATATGTAGTTTTTAATCAAATTCAGCATCTTCTCAAATATACAGAATAACGTGAGTCACCTGAGAGAGAGAGAGAGATTTTTTACTTTAATTGTAGTTTTACACTATACAGATGTCTTTCATCATACCCCAGAAAGGATTCCAAACTGAAATCCTTTATGACATCCTATATTGTGACACCTTAAAGGCCACTGTGCATTATGTCAACTCATGCAAACATTTCAGATAAGTATGAACTGTGAATACAAGAGATGATGATACGTCAACATTTTACACCATTGGCTTTCTACGTTTCTACGAGAATTCACTTTTTGGTAGTACAGCAGCAGCCAGGTTGTAGTGTCCCTGCACCGAGTAGAGGTTAAGCAATTTCCTGAGGTGACTTTAGCGGAACAGAAACCTGAGCCCTTTAGCTGCAACCTGACCACACTAATCAATTCTGCTGTCAATGTACTTGTCATTGTTTTCATCAAAGTGTTGTCAAACAGCTTTAACTCTAAACACATTGCCTCAACATCCAGCAGTGTTGATTTCTCTGACCCCCTTCCCTAGAGATGAATGTTCACTGCTTTCTGGCTGGTCTTATATCTGCTATGTTTTAAGACAAGCATGAGGAATTATATCATCTCATCAGGGATTCCTCTGAAACTAGAGCCAGGGAAGCACATCAAATTATTCAGTGGAGCAGGCGGCTACGTTAGGCTGACACACGGTTAGCACATGTTCACTGGAAGTCAAATGTAAGCACATGGCTACCAAAATGCTTGTGAATTTTAGAGAATGTACACAGTGTGTCAAAATAGTCTGAAAAGCCCATTGGGTTAGACATTTGCTTTAATATATATATATATATATATATATATATATATATATATATATATATATATATATAAATAAAAGTAAATCTATACATCTAAGTGGTACTCTCAACATTCAGAAAAGAGAGTTAGAGAGTTTGAAGCCGTAATGTGAAAGTGAAGGTTGGTCAAAGATGTCACACACACATACACACACACACACACACACACACACACACACACACACACAGCAAACAACGGGTCTTTAAATGACCATTTTCTCCCAGACACACCTCTTACTTTCAGAGCTTCACACATGCCAGAGAACCATACCCTAGCTGGCCTCTGCCCTCTGACACATAGGACTCTTTTTTTCGGTTCAACACATGACAGGTGCAACTTTGTTTCCTTAAAAACCTCTCCTCTGACACTACACCCTTTTCAATTTGTGATCAAGACGATACAACACCTGACCTAAAACCATAGACTGTAAAAATAATGGATGACGCATTGGTGAGGTCACCCATTGGGATTGTGGACTGCTGTTTTGAAGCCAGGAGTTTGCATTTTGGCCGTCGCCATCTTGGTATTTTGGTGCCAGAAGTGACCATATTTGGACGAAAGGGCAGAGCTGGGGAGAATGGCGCATCTAACAGCCATTTTCCACTGGGCACTGTGCTGCGTTCCGGTTTTGTTCCGTCCTCCGCCACGCGTCATACCACACCGGGAGCGTCTCAGAAGCGGCGCATCTTGCTTCCTGACTCGCAGATTTGATTGTCTCTACAAGTACTCCACAGAACAATCCTGTGTTTATTAAACTGGTATCTACCTTCCACTTCAATCACTCCTGTAATTAAATTCCATGCCTTCTGTTTTCTCGTCGTCCGTGATGTTGTAGAGGAGACATAAACAATATTGGGGGGGAGGGGGGTTTCGATAAACTGACTGGATGCTCTCGCCGTTTCACTTCCTGCCCTCCGGGACTCGTGCCGTTTGTTAGCACGTACACAGAGCTGGTTGCAAATCGGCAGACTTCCTCTTAAGTTACCAGCTAACGCCAGCACTAGCTAACTAGCTTTGTTGGCAGAATAATACATTTTTATGCGACCAAAATGTTCCAATCATCTTTGATGAAGTGAAAACACACAGTGAGAGGGTCAAAGTTTAAGATGAAATCATGGGCGACACGATTTGCGTGAATTTGCACAATAGCGTTGAAAATGTTTGTTGAGGTAATAAATCGAATGAGATGTAGGGTCATTTCCCAATAAACTTCTATAGAAACGAACATCTTTTTGGAGCCAGTGGAGTCGCCCCCTGCTGAAAATTAGATAGAATGCAGATTCAAGGCACTTCACGCATTAGCTTTACTTTTCAGGCCCAGCTGCAGCTTGCAGCTTGCCTAAAACTAGAAAACTACACAGTAACAAGCTCGGTTAAGGAGTCCAACCATTTCAGAGCCAACTTAAGGGCCTTGTTGTGTTTTCTATCATTGAAAAGTAAGATTAAAATTTTTCTTAAATGATCTTAATTGTACAAAGAGAGTGAATGGGAGGTTTATTTATGGTCTCTGCCTTCTGCCTGCAGGTGTAGCATTGATGAATGGAAAACCCTGCACAGCCTGGTGCACATTAGTTTGTATGTGTGCTTGTATGCATGACTGCACGTAATTGTGTGTGCGTGTGTGTGTGTGTGTGTGTGTGTGTGTGTGTGTGTGCGTGCGTACCAGAGACAGTGAGAAAGCTACTAAAGGGAACCTTGAGACACTCCAGAGCTACCTTAAGGTTGGTCTACACTGTGTTAAAAGGGAAGTTCCCTCTCTAGTGGAAATTCCATTACAAATGGTCACAATTATTCTCCTGTAACGATTTCATCGTAACACAAACCCAAGTGCAATAAATGGAAGAAAGATGACATTTTTGTTTCTGCTATTCATTTAACATCTTTAACCTACAGTATGTGCAATACTGTAATATTGCTTGTATTAGACCAGTAAAATGAACAGGATAAAAAAGGCAATAAAATGAGTAACTCAATGAGTGCTACTTTATGGTAATATTTGGATTTCTAACCACGCTCACAGTGTGGCTTTAGGGATGGCAATGTCGGTCTGTCTGTCGGTTGGCCTAGATTGAAATATCTCAACAACTGTTAGATTGGACTGACATTTTGTACCATATATCCTAATGACTTTAGTCCGGACTTTTGTGGCTCTGAGTGAATTGTCTCAAAAACTATTGGATTAATGGCCATGAAATTTGGTAAAGACATTCATGTCCTCCTCAAGATAAATTGTCATAAACCGGGTGATCCCTAAACTTTCGAGTGCCATGATCAAGTCAAAATGTTAATGTGTCCAATACCTCGGTTTATGACCAAAAACATGCAAAGCTAATGGTATTTCCATCAATGTCCACCTTTTGCTCCTGAAAAGGTACCTGATAACGAGGTTTGCCCATTTTCTCTGATGATTCCTATCCTGATGTAGGGCTCGTTGGTCTAGGCGAATGATTCTCGCTTTGGGTGCGAGACATCCTGGACGAGCCCTTTTCCATAGCATGTCATAGTAGGAAAAGCACCAAAGCATTAAATATGGCACAATTCATGTGTGAACGAATTTCCTAAAAGCATGCCTATCTAGACCAATTACTGTATTCCCTACCCCAGGGGGTACCAAAAACGTAAGACGATAAAACTGTGGACAAGTGTTGGACAGAAAAAAAATATATGTAAGAGTCTGCACACCAAGGTAATGCTCTCATGAAATATTTATTTAATTACCAACATTACAGTGAGCCAGCATGCACAATACCAGGACCCTAAAAGTGAAGCAGCTAAATGGAATTCAGCCATTCTAAATTTCATTATTTACACAGTGCTTTTCCTACTGCGACATGTCAAAATGTAGTCCATCAAAAGACTTATTAAAGACCCCCAGTTTCATTTTTGCTGCAGTCAAAGCACATGACATGTTTTTCTTTTCCCATTTCATCTGATGTCTTCCCCAAGAAAGATGACTTGTCATTGACAACCAAATCGGTCAGCATTTAATGGATGTGAAAAAGCTAGGGCTGTCAAAAGATTAATTTTTTCTTAATCGCAAATGAGACAGCGTTTGCAGCACCTTGCAGCAGTTCCAGTTGGGCTGCTTTCTCCGTGTCATACAGGCTGTGTATGGTGAAACTACTGTCCCCCTCGACGGCAATGAGACAGGTCAGAACATGCCAACCGTAGTACGTCTTTTAGACCCAAATCTTCGACTATGCTGACCGGTCTGCAGTTAGTTGCCACCCGTTTCACAAGAGCTGTAGTATTTTCTTTTGGATTTGGTTTCATCAACAGGTCGGCAAGTAGCACTCTCCAAAATAGTGCTTTGCCTGAGCCCGCTACCATCAACCTGAGTCACGTTAACTGTACTACTATGCTTAGCTCGTAGGTGGTAGCTCAAGCTTGACGTGCTTCGGTGATATTTTAATTCAGCTTTATACAACGTGCATATGGCTTTCGACTTGTCTACTGAGCCGTCCGGGAGTTTTGGAAAATAAAAAGCGCCGTTCAGAATTGTGTTTTCTGCTGTCTTTCTCCATCATGCCTGCAGCCTGCAGCAGCAGGATGTGTTACGAGGAAGTATGGCAGCTTGATGACAAGTAAAGGTGCGACAAAGGTTAGAAGGTCAAAATTGCACCGATTGACCGGCCGGTGACCAGAACTGGACGATTTTCACGTGACCGGCCATGACCGGAGACCGGCAGGTCAGTCTGACATGCCGATTTTATGCCGGTCAAATGCACTCGGGCGCCACATGATAAACATTGCGCAACATCAGCATTTTATGAAATGTCATAAAGTCGTAATTATACACAGCTCTGCAGAGCCGTTTGCTCTACTGATGTCAGGCCAACAGTCAGCCACTCTCTCTCTCCCCTCTGAGGCTGAACAACTGGAACAGGAAAACCGCACTCACAGCTACAGTTTATCGGAAAATAGCGTTGGGCACGGCCCACTGACTTTGATGAATTTACTGTTTATCAGACCCCAGATGAGACAAGAAGCTAACGTTAGCAAACGCTGCGGTGACAGTCCCTGTCGCTGATGCCCCGCTGCAGGAGACTGTGTGTATTCCGACACGCTGTATTAACGTTACTGTTTAAAACACTTTCCAGGTTAGTGGGGATGCATACCGCTCCAAATCAACATTAAAAACGTAGTAATCTTCCCTTAGCGTTTAGTTTTGTTGCTAAACTGTGTGTAAAATGAGCGGTGACGTTAAATAATCTGCTCAGGTAACAGCACTCTAGGGTACCGTCTATTTGCTGGATTGTTCCGAGGTAACCCGTGATTTTTAAATGATTATTTTAGATTAGATTCAACTTTATTGTTATTGTGCAGAGTACAAAGACAGCGAAATGCAGTGAATTTCCCACACCAGGAGTAATTTATATAGTTCTATTTTAGAAAATAAATATTTGTGTGTGCTGTAAGGTGGTTAGAAAATATGAAATCGGAATCGGCTAAAATCGGTATCGGTTGGTCAAACTCAAAGAAAAACCGGAATCGGCCTCGAAAGTTGTAATCGGTGCATCTTTAGTCAAAATAGTAGCCTGTTAGGCACGACGCCAAGTCGAGTGAAGTGTAAAATAAACTAAAAAAAATAAAATAAATAAATAAAAATAAATAAAAATGAACGCATTATGCTCGGCCCTTAAACGCGTTAATGCTGACAGCCCTAGAAAAAGCACATGCTCCTAATTTCTGTGGCTTGTTGGTCTAGGGGGATGATTCTCGCTTTGGGTGTGAGATCCCGGACGAGCCCAAAGTGTAAAGAACGGAACTTCCATTTCAAGGTTGAATTCATTCTGCAAGTGTTGAACAATGGTGTCTTGGAGTTATATGTCTTTGTGAGCATTTGTACCGTCAGCATGCAAAAGATAAGATGTCAGAGGGTTTGTAAACACACAACCACATCCTTCATTGGAAACTGTTTGGAAAAGGGCAGGCACAGACACATTGGATGAACCACCTATTACATCCGCCATTGTTGTTTGAACAAACACTTGGGACCGTCACACACCTAAACCACATTGGTAGCTGCCAGTAGTTCTCCTGACAAGATGGATATCTTATATATGTATGATCCTGCGATTCTCACATGATCACGTAATATCGCAAAAGGTCAGTAAATGTTTGAATGGGAATTACATGGAGTAAAAGTAATTTTCCTGCTCGTAGTAGCATCATGTTTTTTATTCTGCCTTGTTAGTTGTCCCCCACCAGACCTAAGCCACTGGGAATTATTTTTAATGTATTTTAAGATGTTTTAAAAGACATTTTGGTTACACTTTACTTGAAGGTAGCTACATAAGAGTGACATGACACTGTCATGAACGTGTCATAAACATTATAAACAAGTCAAACGTTTATGACATAAAATTCTTTTAGTGTCATTCGTTTTTTGTCATGACAAGTTATGGTTATGTCATGTCACTCTTATGTAGATACCTTCCAGTAAAGTGTTACTGACATTTTAAACTACAGTTAAAGTGGGGTGGCTCGGTGGGAAACTTAGACGTAGTCATATTTTCAAATTTCCAGTCAGCTTTTAGCACTGAGTTAATGTAGGGCCCTATGAAATCTGTCTCATAGCTTTTTTTAATTCTCAATTTCAGGATTCCTTCCATGATTCTGTTATCGCAGAAACTATTGGGCTCTACATTAATGCTCTGTGACTGGCCCCAACCAGACCCTCGTTGAAAAAAGACACTTACCACCGGGCTAAACAACTTTTCTGGGGGAAACCTTGGGACTGAATATGAAGCTAAATGTTTAGTCAGTGTCAATTATTTGCCCATGTAAGCTTTCACTTCTGAATATGATCCTATTCAGTGTAAAGCCATAGAGTACCAGGTGGCCCTTTGTTGTCAAATATTGTCTATTTTCTCAGCAAAAGGCCAGATGTCCCCCCATCTGTTTCCTGCTAAAATGGCAGTCGTAGCCGGTTTCAAGAGGATTGCCTTGAGAATAAAGCCCTTTAAATCCATCCCTTCCTCTCAGGAGGACGAGAAAGAGCACACATCAGCACCGATCCGTCTCTTCTTAGGATATTACTGCCTGACTAAGCTTTTCCTAATGAATGCCTCCCAACAAATGTGCCGTGTAAGGCCTGCATGTGCACTCTCATTCCTCAACAAATTCAGTCATTAGCAGGCCGAGGACCACAGCACTCAAACTTTGTTCAGAGGGCCAAACACATTAATCAGAAAGATAACTAGTGTTTTCTCAATCAACATTTCTGCACTGTGCTAATAATGCTGTTTGAGAGGAGCACTGAGAAAAAGCATGCTGACAACAAAATGAGGAGCAAATGAGGAGCAATCAAGGCAGAAACTGTGTGCCGGCTTTTTAAGATTCATTTCATGGTTGGTTTAGAAAAAGAGCTTGACATACATATACATATATACACACACACACACACACACACACACACACACATACACATATACATATATATACACACACATATATACACACACATATATATCTCACTGTTGGCTTGAATAAAGGTCTTAATAAAACACTGCAGTGTGTGTTTTTTTGGTAGAAATGTCATTACATTCAATTCATAAATGAACGACTCAGGTGATTTTATGACCTGATAACTGCGTTATTATATTATTACAATAACCTGAGTTTGCTTGAAATTATATCAGCTAAGTGCTGTTGCCTACGTGTAAACAAGGTTAGCTTTTTGGCTAATGTAGCCTAGGACTCAATATGATAAGCTGTAGCAGCTATTAGCAGTTACTCTGGGGGAAAAAACAGATTAACAGAAATAAATGAATACATCTATTTGTAACTATCATCTTTTGAACATGTCATTATGGATTTATTTGCTTGATTTTTTAATACATTGTTTTATTTTATTTTGCTTAAATTAACAAGGCAGAACATACTAGTGAAAATAACTAGAGAAGCAATCTCGGCATAACGAGAACTAAAAAAAACAGAAATGGTGTCTGAAGTTGTCGACTCCCCAGTTTTCTCGAGCATCTATTCTAAAGCTTTCTAGATGGACAACAACAGCACATCTCTTGTCCTAATCTGCCATTAGAGAGCAGGCAGCGACTCAGCCTCTAGATTCCTTCTCACTTTCATGAGTCGTGATCCCCACCTGGCAAGACTGACCAAAAGGAGCGTCTTAAATTCCTTATCCTGAGCAAATATGAAAGTGCAGGGCTCCTTAAATCAGAAGGTGTCGACTTGTAAATGTACAGACACGCTTGTTGGTCAAACAGCATTGGAAACCGAGCCGCTGTTGACTTAGGGAGGGCAGCCTTGAGTGGGTGGAGGTAACGGACATGTAGGGTTCTTCAAACGCAGCCAATCCCCTTGAGGCAGCCTTTTCATGCTCCACTGTCCAGGTCCCTTAGGAGCCTGAGTGTTGCCGGGAAAATGTCCAAGCTTCCAAGCCAATTCACTTTTGACTACTGGTGCTTCAGCATTCACTGGCCATGTTCAGGTGAGAGAATGGGCCTCGACAGCCACGTCTAACTTTACAGGTGTTTGCGACTCCCTCCTAATGATAACATATCTGTACTGACTGTTTTTTCTTTATTTCCGTGTCTTGCACACAAGGTGCCTAACCCTCATGAGTGCATAAGGCACCAAAATGTCAGTTGCAGTGTTCAAACATTACACAAAATTATAGGTTATTTTTACAGCTCCGTATTAAAGAAACATATTTGTCTTCTCTCCCAAGCTCGGCAAAAAAGATCTGTCACCAAAAAAATCATTTCTCAAAGCACAACCCAAAAAATGATATCCCTTAAGTCCTCATAAACAGGACAATAAAACAACAAAACTGTCTTTTTTCTAGAGAAACAACCAAGAGATTGCTCATTAGCTAAACCAAAAATGATAAACATGAGGCGAAATCCTAAACAACAAGATGTCTTTACTTGGTGAAGTGTCCACTGGCTGAACTACTTTATTAGCACCGGTAATCTCCAATTAATCTCTGTGTGGTCCCACAGAGAGCCAATCCCATTTTAGAGGCGGTCTCAAAATAACTGTCTGATTGTGTAGTCACAGATGGAACAACAATATTAAAAAAAACCCTCAGCAACCAGCAACCAGGTTAATTACAGCTTAAACCTACATTGTGTAATTTTTTCAGTTGATTCTTAGCAACAAAAAAAAACCTTTGTTCTTTCACAAATATGTGCTCATTCATGTGTAATTACTTCCACCAACTAATCAAAGTATTCTCCTAAGCGTAGAATCTGACATTCAGAATCATTCAGAATACATACGAGCGAGTGGCTTGAATGACGGCCGCCATGTAGCGCCTCCATCTTTAAAATACATTAGCGAAGAGGGACATAGCTCCGCCTTTTGCCCTTTTACACTCAGTGGCACCGTGACGAATGCCAGGAAGAGATTCCTCACCAGGGAAGCGAAAAAGAGAATTAAAACGACAACGCGACAGGCAAAGCAACGCGACCAAAGTTAATATTGGAGTGGCTGTTGTCACTGGTAGTTTCTGTGGTGACAGAAATGTCTCTTTTTAACCAAATGACCTCCTACTTGGCAGCTTCTCTAAATGCATTTAACAGGAAAAATGTAAAAGAAAAGAACTTGTCTTCACTAGGCAAACATCACTGCTGTTAAAAAGCCCATAACACTGTCACCAGTCAGGCTGTAGCTCATGGTTAATGGTGAAGGGAACAGCTCTTTACTTCAGAGAGAAACAGCTTTACTTGGCGTTTGCCTTTTTTTTAAAACATCCTTGTTTGCGTTTGATCTTTTAGTGATGAGCATTTGGAGTCAGGGGAGGGAGCGTTTGATAACCATGAAGAGAAGAGAAGATGAAGATGGTTTGCCCGTTGCAACAGAAAGTGGCAAAGCAAAAATCAATCCATGCGTCTTTACCAAATATTTGGTTCGGAAGCTTGGTGATGTATAGGGCCACTTTGCAGGGCTACATTGTTATCCCAAATTAGTTGACTTTACTAGAAATGTGCATGGAAACCCGTTGCCTTAAACCGTTTAAGTTTTTAACAGGTCAAGATGTATCATCACAGATTGGTAAGTTGATGCAGTAGACAAATCAAGTGTACATTAGTAGTCATTATTAAAAATCATTAACCATAAGTTACTTTAGATTAAATACAATAAATATGAAACACTTGGCCCTATTTATCAAAACTATAGCAAGAAGTCATTCTTCTAAATATGTTATTTCCTTCATAACAGTATAGTTTTAGGAACAATGTATTGGATACATTAGCTCCAGCAAAACAGAAAGGATGACAATATATAGATTGAAATTTCCAACGTGCTCGGCATGGATCTGAGTGACCACACGCTACCTCACTGCCCAGACCCCATCAGTTCCCCCCCCCCCAGGGTCTCAGTCATGGTGCAACAACAAATGTAGATAAACATGAACACTAAATCAACCATACAAAACGAAAACTCAGGTAATATAAATGCACACCCAAAACATTAACAGAACATTATTAAAACACACTTTAACTAGGACAGAAACCGTGTAGAACATTTTTTTTTCTCCCATGAGTCTTTGCAACACTTCAGCGCAGAACAATTCCAATGACCCCGCCCCTCCCATACAGAAACTTACCATCCTTAGTTATCTCTGCTTAATAAGATCTGTGCACTGCATACTTAAGATGATCATTACAAACAACTAATGTGATTTAGTAATGAATATGGTTTTTAACAAAACATGAAAGAATAAGTAGTGACCACTAAAAAGTTTAATTACAACTAAATCTGGGTTTACAGTGTAGTTTGTAAACTGACAGTTTGCAACAAGATGAAAGTTCTCCGTTTTATGAACAAATATATATTTGTACCATCAACTCCTGTCTCATAGCTGTCTACAAACCACTCCTCTTTTACGGAGCGGTTTTCAATAAAAGTAAATATTAGCTAATAAGCTACAATAGCTTCTTCCATTTTCTACTCTACAGCTTTAAGTTCCCTCAAAAGTCTGCATAGAACGGGCACCCAGATAGCTCAGTTGTTAAAGCGGGCGCCCATATATAGAGGTTTACTCCTCGACTCCGACCTGCGGCCCTTTGCTGCATGTCATTCCCCCCTCTCTCTCCCCTTTAATTTCTTCAGCTGTCCTGTCAATAAAGGCCGTAAAATGCCCAAAAAATAATCTTAAAAAAAAAACAATTCAGCACAGAACGGCTTACTATTAGTCAACGGCACAAATTAGTGTGTCAAAGTTCTCAAAAGTTGAGCTTGGCTTAAAATAAATTGCGTGGATTTGCAGCTTTCTCGCACCGAGTCCATTAATACAAACTTCCTCATTGCTTTCATGGGGCTGCAACCACACATCATCGTGTCGTAAAGATAGCCATCTCTCTGACCTCGGGAAAACCATTTGTACATCATGTTCACATACTGTCCACTTTGTTGCAGACTGCTGAAACAAAATACTCTCTTTAAATTCTTGCCGCTGTTAAGACATGGCAAGACCTCCACCACTCTAAAATAACAGACAAAAGCAGCATTGACGAGAAGAGGACGGGGAAAAGACAGGAGGGGCTGAAAGAGGTGGGATGCTTGAGATGAGCTTCATAGGAAGGTGATGAGGCTCAGACTGTCTCCGTCTTTCTGTCTGGGACAAGCTAACAGCTTCTCCGTTGTCCTCACATGAATGAGGACCACCTTACAAAAAACACAAAAGTGAGCTGAGGAGGTAGGGCTATTTAGAAGGACCTGCTGCTGAATAAACACAGCATCACAATTGTGTGTGTGTGTGTGTGTGTGTGTGTGTGTGTGTGTGTGTGTGTGTGTGTGTGTGTGTGTGTGTGTGTGTGCGTGTGCAGAGACAGTGGAATTGACTGTCTGATCCTATTACACTCAGTTTATTTGAACCAGCCCTGAAGAAAACAACGATAAAAAGCACTTATGGGGCTTCAGGTTAAAACCTATTTAAACTGCTTTATGAACATTTCAGAGAATGTGTTTGTGTTTACATGTATGTGTGTGCGTGTACTGTATGTGTGTGTAAAGCTCAAGTTGGCGTTGGTTACTGAAGGGGAACGAGGGTGCACTTTCTTTCTGTCTGGCCGATTCACTCCAGTCCATCAGAGGAATGTCTGGTCACCAGCAATGCGTGCGGTCAACCTGAAACACCTGGCCACACCTGGGACAACCCACACACACACACACACACACACATCCATGGAACTCTGAGGTCCACCTAGTGAGGGGGATTGACAAGTGCAGCTGCCCTGCATATAGTCTGAACAGAGAAAGGGTTTGTTCCATTTTCACCACTCAGTTAAACGAAGGCTTGTAATCTCTCTGCCAACATCATCGAGTTCAACCTCACAGAACCACTGTCATCCACTTCTAAAACAGCCTGTAATATACACACACTTTCACATCATTTCTGCCCCGCCCAGAGCCAGTGCAGTGATGTCAGAATGCCCTGCGCAATGGTAAGACTTGAATTTGGAGACTTGACGTGGTCCTCTCATCTAGGCCTAACTCTCAGCAAGAAAATGAATATTTGTTTCCCAAAATGTCGAACTATTTAAGGACTCATGGGGTAAAACTAATTAATTAATTGAATCAAATTTTCTGTGTGCCGATCTGGTGGTCAAATTCTGCTTTATGATGAATCATGCACAAGTTGAAAGAGCTGATGGGTTTACATTTCACTGGAATTGAACCTCCTACGATTTCAAAAATTGATTGATTGAATTAGCATCATTAAAGGGATATTTCACCATTGGAAAGATGAATATATCTTTAAATTGGGTCACTTATGTAGTGGAAATGTGATTTTTTTTTAGAAATTGGTGGCTTCTAGGCCGAGAAAAGCCAGAAAATGTGTTTTTGGCTCATGTGGATGAAAGACATCAAATCCCAGAATGCACTTGCTTCGCTGCGTCTACCCACAAGCCACGCCTACCGTTACAGACAGACAGTGAGACAGTCAACTCAACTTTAGTCTGTTTTATTGTCATTTCAACCATATACACGAAACAACGTTTCACCGTGGCTCAAGTGGTTACACAATTAACAGTTAACAGTTAACAGTTATGAAAACAACATTATATAAAAACGACATACGAAACAGGCTACATTTAGTGCACATGATATGCTCCGTAAGGTTCAGTTAACACATAGCTAGCTACTAGCATTAGCGCTTGGTACAAATTTGCATGTAATGTAGAACGGTCGACATTTAACAGTCACAAACTCCACCAGCAGTTAGCAGTTAGTTGGATACACGCACCCCCATTTCTGCGGCAGGCAGTCGACAGAGCGGTAGCTGCATAGTCCATAGCAATTGTTTCCACAACAACAAAAACACAGCAGTCTCTGAACTCGCGTTGGGAGTTTCGTTGAAGATAGGATGTAGTCCAGTTTGTTGTCTAATGAGCGGACACTTGCAGGCAGGATTGATGGAACAGATGGCCGGCTGGTTTTCCACTCGCAAACTCGCTCAACGTCCACCGCTGATGATGTCCCTTTACCGGCCAGAGGCATCGATCAGCACCGCTGGTCTCCATAGCAGGCGGGCGAAGCTGTGTCGAGTATTCCGTCTGGCTGACACTCGTTTTGTTTCGTGGAATTTCGGAGAATGCCGGAGTCCAACCCCCTATGGGCGGGTTTGAAATATGCGGAAGTTGGACTGTAGTAAATAGCCTCTGGGCAAAAAAGCCTCAGATGACGCAAAAATCGTCATTTTGCGTCATCTGAGGCTTTTTTCCAAACCCACAATACAGAGATCTCCCCTCTCAGGGGGACATGAGGGAGGGAAGCACGGTCATTCAAAAATACTACCGGGTTTCTACTGATACAAAGCTTAATGCTAAAATCGGTGAAGTATCCTTTTAAGGGCTCACTGTTAACTCCTCATCTTATGGAGTCAAGAAATGACAGCTAAATTATTTCCTTTAAAACCATTGCTCAATCCTCAAATACCCATCAGATGATGTGAGAGGATGTAAAATGTTGATCGCACGATGGATAGGGGCCAGAAAGCTGAGAGATTGATAAATGTAGAAAAATTGCCATGGTCCGTGGGAACCTTGGCTAGCAGCACAAACAAAGAATTACTGCAGTGCTTCACCAACACAAACTGTCAGCACAAAGCTTTTATAAGTCTTGACTGTGCAGAAAACAAACTTGATCCTTGTGTTATGCTGACACGATGACTCAGTTGGAATCAAAGTTCCAGACTGCACTGACTCGAGCCAGCTGTTTTCTCACTGGCACCTTTTACCAATTGTGACATAATTCTATTAGAGTGCATGCACTGTTAAAAAACCTTATCAGGCCTTGCTAGAAACACAGACAACTGGAGCACATTATGTTTCACATGGAAAAAACTCAGCAGATCGGTCGCTGTGCAGCAACCAACAAAGCATGACACATACCCAAAGGAATGGATTCAGAGAGCCTCAAAGCTACAGAAACATTTCCATTTCAGAAGTCAAAATGGTTTTTTTTGCCATCTGTTTGTTTGTTGCTAAATGTATTTATGTTGGCCTCATTTAAAGAAAAAGGCAAACCTGGTGAGGGGAAAAAAAATAAGCAAACGTCAACAAGTGTAGCAGCCAAACCAAAGTAAGTCTAACATGAGAGGCTAATTACTTCCAGTTGCTAGAGTAGGTTATCAGGGCCGTCGCCAATTGGCATACCAGCACATCCTCAATGCCCAATCAGATACACTGTCGCTCAGCGCTCGCCAAGAAATGACATTCAGTCTTTCATCTGACCGGCCATCTTGCAATGTCATATGTGGAGCCTGTGGTTGCAAATGGGGCATCCAATTGCAGTGCTGTCTGGGAATGGGTCCATTTTATTCAGCGATCGTAGGCTCAAATGATGCATAATGTTAGTATTTTTTTAAAACCTCAATAAACAAAACATCACTGTTTAATCAAGGGGATCAATAGGAGTTCTTGGGATTTAGCGCTAAAAGCATGAATGACAGCACCATTTCTCACTCAGGGGCCTATTGTATTAATGGTACATGAACACTGGCAAGCGTCATTTCCGCGCTTCCCATTCATGGTCTATTTGAGCAGCCGTGCAATGCATTCTGGTAGCGTAGCGGCGACGTTCGAGTTGCCAGAAAGTTACCAAACGGGCCGCCATGTTGGTCCGTTTTTAAATTTGGGAGCAGACAGCCCCACGTCCAAGCGTTAGTCTAATCAGGTTCAGCCATCACGGCTGAAGGAGGGTGTAGCCTGTTGTCTTTGCTTGTCAGTGGTCATTGAAAAGACCCTAGCGTGCAATGCTGGGAAGCCAGGCAATCCCTGCCGTCAAAAAAACGCCACGGTGGACACAAACCATCAGTCTTTGTGAGTCTACAATTCATTATTGTCAGGTATGATGGTTTTGTGTAAACAAGTAGCATGTGCCTGCCAGACAGTTGCTGTGAAACTGTAAAAGGGGTCAACAAACAGACAGGCGCTGCATTTCCCATTCTCTCCAACCTATATGACTGACTGCACTTGTTACAGTCCCCTTCACCATCAGTACAGAGCCGGTGAATGGGCATCTGTTGGCTGCCGACACACCGACAGCTCAGTGCAGTGTTTGAGGTGAAACAGCATCCCCGATTGGGTGTTAAGAGCATTTTTAAAAGGAGGTTGTTGTTGTTGTTGTTTTTTAAAGGCCGCGGCAGGCAGAACAAGCGTCAGAGAGACGCACGGAGGGCCGGGATTCACACAGATGCCTCATTAATGCGTGATCAAGCAGAGAGACAGAGGAGGTCTGTGGAGCGTGGCCAGCACTCTCTTCCTCACCACAGAGAACCCTTTCTACACCTCGCACCCCACTTCTTCTCTTTATTGCACAGTGAGCACACACAAAACACACCTATAATATCCGGTTCCACCTCTGGACAGGGAGGAGGGAGTGTTAGCCAAAGATTAAGGTGAAGCTGTGTGTGTGTGTGTGTGTGTGTGTGTGTGTGTGTGTGTGTGTGTGTGTGTGTGTGTGTGTGTGTGTGTGTGTGTATGCACGCTCACGAACACATGCGTCAGCTCTGCATGTGTACGTGTGAGAGCCGCGAGATTAAAAGGAAATCGAAGCCCGTCGATGTGCGGACAGGCTGCTTTCAGCGCTGCGTCCCTCAGCATCAATTAGCAGGTTGTGCTGTGACTGGCTCCTGTTAGAGGTGAAGTGGGCCAGCTGAGGGAGGTAAACATACCTCTCCCCAGGGCTCGCTGAAATCAGAAGGAGGGCAACAATGTGCCACTGCCTGAGCCACAGAAGCCTGCCTGTGCCTGGCCACTAACACTCTTTAGCAGCCATTTCCTACCTTCTCCTCCAATTTCCTCGCCCCGGTTCATGTACGGGCCTGACAGTGGACGTTTCACCTGGCTGCATAAGAAACCTTTTTTTCTGTTATGACTCCAACCTGTGTGTGTGTGTGTGTGTGTGTGTGTGTGTGTGTGTGTGTGTGTGTGTGTGTGTGTGTGTGTGTGTGTGTGTGTGTGTGTGTGTGTTTGAGGGAGCCTGTGTTTTGGGTAATTTCAGCCAAGTGATGAGATGGCTCAGGTTGATCAAATACAACCACCAACCAAAAAATGCCTTTGCAGCATAATTCAGTATAGGAATGTTAAATGTGTTAAAAACAAAAAATAAATAAAAAATATTTTGTAAAATGGTGGCATAAGCTATCAAGCTTATAACAATATTCCTAAGCTTGTCAAAAAAATAAATATACTGTATATATTTCTTTTCGGGGGGAAAACAGAGACCATGGTTTTTCAAAATTCCCCTTCTTTTTTCTCTGTGGCCTGATTGAACAAACTACTGTGCTGTGTACAAACTGTCAAAGCTAGTTTCTCAGATCATTTTCTGCCGATTGCTTCAAGCCCAGTTTTTACACCCATGTAATAAATCTTATTAAACAGCATTTTTCCCCCAAAACAAACCAATGTTACAACACAAACTGTGAGCTCATTTAGGATGGCCAACTTTTAAAAAGGGGAGAAGAAAAACCTTCTTGTAAACAGAGGAACAAAGAACTGTGGCTTTCGTAACATTCACATTACTCAGAAGAAAAACAAAAGGAAATGGAGAAAGGGGAAAGAGCGACAGCAAATCAAATGTATGAGGGAGTGTGAGTCTTAAAACCGTGAGGTAAAATGATATTTCTGTGTCTCCGTGGCACTTTATGATTTAAATGGACCTTCAATCTTTCATTAAAGGCTTTAGATTTGAATGTCTGAGGCCTGGTTCTTAACAGAGCTTTATTAAAATAGACAACATATAGTATAACATCCTGCTAGACTGGTCATGCTTTCACATGCATTTAGGTCAACCTAAACCTCTTGTACACTGGGTCCATTCAGGGCCACAAGGTGTAAATTGAGATGTAAACAAATAGTTTACTGGGCTAGGTTTAAGCGCTGAAGCTAAAGGTCCCAGATTGACCTCTATTACAACACAGCTCACCTCAGTCTGAACAGAGATTTAAAACATTTGGGGCCCTATGTTAACAATCTAAGCGTACGGCGTGAAGCGCCTGGCGCAGCTGCGTTTAGGGCGTGTCCAAATCCACTTTGGCTAGTTTGACGGCGGAAAAAAGGGTCCGTGCGCCGGTACTTAGTGTCTTCATTAATCATAGGTGTGTTTTGGGCGTAACATGCAATAAACCAATCAGTGTGTCATCTCCCATTCCCTTTAAAAGCCAGGCGTGTTTGGACCTTGGCGCATTGCTATTATGATGGAGGATTTGCACCGTAATATTTTTATTTGTAATCTTTTGCATGTTTGTGTGCTGCTGCGCTTCCCTGTGTGTGTGTAACAAGCATATTGTGTGTATAGGTTTTTGTTGGTCAATGGCGCGATCACTTCCCGCTGCCTCAAGATAGCAATACGCCCATAATTCACCTGAACACACCTCCCTGTAAGACCAGCACGCCCATGGGCGCAAAGATGGGCGCAGGTGCATTTGCTGTTTAAATGACGTGGGCGCTGGAGGGGAAATTGACAACTGCGTCGGTCTTAAACTAGCAAAGACACTTGCGTCGGGCTTTGTGCAGCGCCGGGTGCAAGATAGGGCCCTTGATAAGTTAGGCAAATACAAAAAAGAAATGCTCTCTGAACAAATTCAAACTTCATAACAGAAAATCAGGAGGTTTTCAAGATGTCAGGTATGGACAGAGCTCCCCCACTAAACTGCTGCAATATTTCTAAACGGGTCAAATGGTGCCAATATTAACATGAGCGGGCCAAGAACAGGTGCCCGTGAGTGTTCTGCATGATGCCAGAGCCAGTAGGATAGCAGCTTACTCATTACACCCAGTGTTGTGGAATTTCCAGCTTACAAACTCATGCTGTGTAAGTTGAGACAGTGGTACCCTTAGGTCTCATTCAGGTCAGTGACCAACATAACCTCATGACCTTTTCAAGCTGATGAGCACTTGAACTTTGTGCCTCCAGTGAGCTTATTCCCCAGAGTCCTTAGGTTTTCTCGCCTCGCTGTTTTCCTTGGATTGGGGTGCCACCTGGATCGTGGTTGCAACTGCTGCCATGGTCCTGCTCGATGGCCTGCTACGCCCTGCACTGCTACAACTATTAGTTCTAGTCATAGTTCTATTACCTTTATTGGTAATATCAGTTCCACTGCTCATCATACCAACTGCTATTATTATTATGAAGCATATTTCTCCATATCTGTATCTGTGTCTCTGTATTTCTGTATATCAGTGTCTCTGTGTCCCAACTGGAGGCGGCAGATGGCCGCCCACCAAGAGCCAGGGTCTGTCCGAGGATTCTGCCGGTAAATAGGGCTGGGCGATATGGAGAAAATCAAATATCATGATATTTTTGACCAAATACCTCGATATCGATACCGCAACGATATTGTAGTGTTGACTATTGGTGCTTTCACAAAAATATTTACACAACGAGATTTTTGATAAAAAATCATCAGTAATGTGGATATAATGACTAAGTGGGTAAAGGCAAATAATAGAACAGTTACAACAGTCTGGTAAGTTCAGAAAATGACATCACTTTACTGTAATGCAGCCTTTAAAACCAGGAAAAGACAACACTTATGCTATATTACGATATTACGATATCCAAAATCTAAGACGATATCGATATATTGCCCAGCTCTAACGGTAAAAAGGTCATTTTTCCTCGCCACTGTCGCACCAAATGCTTGCTCGTGGGAAATTGTTGGGTCTTTGTAAATTATAGAGTGTGATCTAGACCTACTCTATCTGTAAAGTGTCCTGAGATAACTGCTGTTGTGATTTGACACTAAATAAAATTGAAATGAATTCAATTGAATGGAAGACGGGAGACGTAACAGTTGTATGATAAGACAGTGCTGCTCATCCTGCCAAGGCCATATTAAAACTAAACACATAACATATGTTGTCTTTGCTGGCATATTTGGGCACCCGCACTCTCTTTGTTTACCTTAAATGTAACGCCTCCAGCATGAGTAAAAATACACCTTCAGGAAGGCAGGAACTTCAGCTCATTAAATGCTCCTGTGTAATTCATCAAGGTCTCCTGAGTCTCCTTCACGTATGCGAAAATGAGTTGTGCTGCTCCTGAGTTTTTCCATCCACAACAACAATCACATCATGACTTCACTTCACAGTCTTACCCCCAACCCCCGGACTTTCTTATACCCGCCTACTGTGCAATATTTAATATTTATTATGTTATACTATTTGACAACACTGATAATTCTGTGCAATTTCATTACTGTGCAATATCATTATTTCACACTGCGTATCAAACTGTATACAAACCATATTTATCTTTCTATTTTTATACATGTATGTAGCGTCCCAGAACTGTGCACCTTACCCCCTCTTTTTCTTTCTTTCTCTTTCTCCTTACTATTTTATTCCGTGTTGTTACATTTCTCTTACGTACATGTTGACACTGGAAAAGGAGTTGCTTCAATCTCGTTGTACATGTGTATAATGACAATAAAAGGCATTCTATTCTATTCTATAGGCTGAGGATGTTACAGCAGCTGAACAGAGTACTCTGCATGTATTTTATTTCATGGGTAATATCCAGCATGTTATGTAATACTTTCAGTATTATATCATATTATATCACCTGTGTTATAATCTAGCTTCACATAGTCTATAGCAATGACGTTTCATTTCCAGGATTGTTTCGGGTACCGCCAGAAATTCCGCAGGATGTGACCTAATTTTAGGTCACATGTCCGTCACCTTCCACTTTCTTAGTGTTGGCGTTCTAACCTCTGGTGGATTTCTGAGGACTATGGTTAACTGCTCCTCAGATCTCTGCAGGGTAAATCCCAAAAAACTAGCTAGAAAAAAACAACTCTTGAACGAGCACATTCCACCTAAACAAGTTCCTTCCCGAGGCTGTTTTGCAGAGGCACTGTCATTTTGTCCAGCGCTTAGCACCGCCCAAGATGATTGCGATTGGTTTAAAGAAATGCCAATAAACAGGAGCAGGTTTTTCTCCAATCCCGGAATGCTGTGTGGACTAGCCAGACCCTCCTCCACAGTGGAGGAAGGTGGAGGAAGGTCTGGCAATGTGAGATGCGTCATTTTGAAATAAATTGCGAAATCTTGTCATCATAGTGCTCGTGTGTCTCCAAACGAGGGCCATGTTTCCCATAAATCATATTACTTAATGTCAAAAAGAGGATGTTGCTCTTCTTGCTAAGTGTGGAAGCATGTTCGCTGACACTGACACTGGCCTGTTTGAACTCCACTGTCTCACTTATCAGCTCACTGATTTTGACGAAAATTCAAATGCTACATGAGGCCGGCCTGCTTGGTTTATTCAGGTACATGATTGTAAAGATTTACAAAGAATATGTTTCCGGCATTTCCTCTCTAACTGGGAAACTTTGGGACCCATGGGGGGGATTGCTGTGGACGAAGTACACACAGAGATACACTGGTAAGAACAAATTAGGTTTAACCATGTATCAGCTCATTTAAATAGCTCACGTTACTGTATTGTGTGAACAGTTAACTTTATTTAAGATTGTATATGTGGCGTTTTCTTTTGCGGGGTGCAAATGTTCCACCAGACTGTTCCCGAGACTATTTTAGAAGATTTACCGTCCCTGCGTCCGGAGCTTAGCGCCGCCCAAGGTGATTGTGGTTGGTTTAAAGAAATGTAAACAGCATTTCTAGCCAGACCTTACTCCACATCACTGTGGAGATAGGTCTGGCAATGCGAGACTATAGTGAAATAAACCAGAAAAGTTTAAACAGTAGACATGGACAAGCCTACCGTTTTTAATGTTTTCCTTTAGCTTCCCAAAAGGGAAACATATTTGAACAGCGAGCGCAGAAAACAGCTCAGAGGGAGGAAATGGACTGTTCAAGTGTTCTAAAATTAGTTTGACTTATTAGGCCTACTCTGTTTGTTTGTAGGGCACACTTGACATAAGAGTGGCCCTGAATCCAGCCAGCTGTTTTGATGATCAGTCAGCACCATGGACAGAGACCATGTCACCACAGCTTGACCTCTGGGGCCCCAACCCACTAACACAAACCAAGAGAAAACACTGGAAAGGCCCAAAGGCTGCCATAGGCTCTTTTGTTAAGTATTTGTTTAAAGTATGGCGGGGGGAGGGGGGGATATCAGTCTAGTTCAATAGCAACGGCTATGTCGGATAAATGCATGTTCAAAATCTCAGCAGACTACACTGACAAGCGATAATCCACAATTGGAACATGCAGTCTTCCCCTTATCTCACAATCTACAAGGATGCTGCTCAGCATTATTTTTTTGCATGATTAAGCAACTTTCAACGTTGTTCCTCATTTTACTTCAAGAAGAGACAGTCATAAATAATCTTAAAACATTTATAGGGGCAGCAATGGCTTGTCTTAACGTTACTCAACAAGATATTTAAGCTTCCACAGTGAGTTCACAGCAGCTTGTCACAATGCTTACTGAGGGAAGATAGGTTTCCATCCATAATGCATTACTACCACACCGTTACAGTCTTTATAAAGCAATACATGACAGGGAAATATGCTGTATACAAAAGCCCTTCTCATTGTGTGTGACAACACCGCTTGGTCTCTTTAAATCTAAATATAACAGCGCAAAGCTGATACCTAAACAGCCTGGCTAATGTTGCGTTCACTTGCTTCTCGAGGGCTCCGAGCGTTGGTCCAGATATCAAAAACAAGACTTGTGAATGTATTAAAATATTAAACTCATACCTCATGTCTTAAATAATACCGATGATTGTTGATTTTGTAGTGAGTAGATGAGAAACGTCACTAAATATGTAGCCAGCTAAGTGTCATTCAAACATTGGCACTATACTAGCCTAACTTCTTAGCAAAACGTTGTTGTAGGCCTATAACCCATCACTGGTTGAGCTTATCCACCCCCTAAAAGTTAGCCAAACGTCGTGAATTATGATATTACAGAACATCTCATCTTTCCCCGGTCACATATTGACACTTAGGTTGGTCGTCGACGCTCCATTCAGAATCCTACTATTTCCTACAGCCAATGAAGGCAGCAGCTAGCTGTTCAACCTAGTCCTTCACAGAAACAAGCTGAAAACTCACACAACTGTGTCCCCACACTGACCTTGTTCAAAGAGGGGTTTCGGGTAACATCGTAGCCCCGCTTCTTTGTGTAGACGAAGGTTTTTGCTTTGTCTTCGGACTTGTGCATCTCTGTTTCCACTGACTCCCGTCTGACCAGAGCGCGTGCCATATTGTAGCCGCTTTAAATAGAGCGACAGTGGACTGTTATGAACTCAACAAGTGGGTGCGCAGGTCCAACCCGTTTAAACAGACGATGGTCTATAACCCCAGAGCTCTGACCGCTCGTCTGCCTGTGTAGTCAGCGTAAGCAGAAGCGGAGTCTCCTTATCAACACGCTGTCCCTATCGTGTCCAACGCTTTTCTGAAGCTATCAATGTGCGCCAAGTCCCTCCGTGACCTATCACCTGGCAACAGGCGAGGTGAGGTAGTTAGGAACACAGAAATGGAAAAACGAACCATAACACTTTTTTCCCCCTTTATGTCTTAATTTTTCCGTTGAGGATTAAATATACGTTAGTATTATAGTTTCAAACAGTATTGTAGCATGGGTTGTTATTGGGTTATTTCATGACAGCTGTGCTGGATTGAGAGGTTTTTAAGACTTCAGTGAATTGAGTAGGCTACAAAGGCTATTAATGTGAAAATGTCCATTATATTCCAATATCAATTCAATGAAACCAGAACAGAACACAACTTTAAAATCAATCCTTTAATCGGTATACTCATTTTAAGGTGGTTTGGCATAGTTAATATGATTTAAAACGACTTTTCATACCACTATCTTTACAAACGAGTTAATTTAAGTTCATTCATATTGATTGTTATTGTCTTAATGGAGAGTCTAAGCACCATTTAAGCAGAACTGAATTGTATATTGATAGCAGTAGGCTACAAGTAGCCAAAGTAATACGAAGTTATGCTATTACTTTTAGGAGTTATAGCCGTAGCAGAATAATCAAGTAAACTTTATTGTCAATTCTCTGAAATATGTGCCAAAGGTATTCAGAGCAAACAGAACTACGTTTCTCTCTGACCCATGGTGCAATAAGTACAAAATATATACAATACAATACATACATTCGAAATGGTGCAAAAGTGAGGCAAACCCAAACATTATAGAAAACTAAATAAATTGTGACAATATGAAGGAAAAACTATAAAATGAAAGTGTAAAAGTGTTCCTGAGTCTTTCTTATATTACAGTAAGTGTGCAGCACTGAGCAAGCACCATCCCCAGATATAAGAGTACATTTGTTATTCTAAAATAAACAGTTCACATATTGTACCATGTATGATTTAGATTATACTGTGCCCCAGTTTCCCCCAAGTTTTTGACGAGTCGTGACATTTGTTACAAACACGTAACTAAGATTGTTTTACGGCATGGTGTGTCTGAGGGCTGTGACAGGAGTGAAGATATTTAAAGCCAAGGTCAGCCTTCACCCTGTTTCAGTTTGCAACATTAGGCAACTGAGAGTCAGTCAGAAATATATCCTGCTGGGAGTGGGAGAAAGGTTATTTAACCCAGAGTCCATAAATCTCATGTTGATGAGGTGACTGCTCCAACTTCCCTACATTCTTGCCTCAAAGCCAGCTGATTTGCAAATGATTGTCCCTGCAGAATCACAGGCATCTACAGGTGCATACTTTTCATTTTTCTAATTATTTACATTATTATGTATTTGTCTTTAGGATTCCCTGTCAGTGTGCGTGACTGATGAGTGAGTTCAAACCCTAAAGGAACACATCTGAAGACTGATTCTATGTCAAAGTTGAGCTTGTGCCAAGTGTGTAAAGTTGGTCGGCCTGATAACGTAATCTCGAGTGTGTCTGCAAGGCATTTTGACCCAGTCAGTGTTACAGTATATCAGATTTTCTAGGTTTTTAGGATTTGCAAGTTTTTAAGTTACCTTTTGTGTCATTTTCCCTCATTTTTACCACCTTAAGTCAGACCACTTTCTGAAACTGTGGAGAATAGCCTATGTCTGAACTTGCTGCATTCAGACATCATGTCCTCCCATAAATCATGGCACACTGTGTCAATTTGGTGCAATCACACTACTATTAGTGTAAAGATTGATATCTCTGACTTATCCATGCACTGTTGAGCATATCAAATAACAAGTACAGAAGCCTTGGGTTTAACGCATTGATGTTTCCTCAGATGTTTTGGATTGTTGAAAACTTTTCTGCTATTAAATTAAATTTCAGCTGCACTGAAAATGCAATACTATCTCCAGTACATTTGGGCACCGGTCTACAGGAGTAAGAAACATGGGCCACCAAAACAATATCAACAGGCTTTTGAGGTTCCAAGGGGGTCACATGGGGTTTTGTGTTGGCTCCCTCTGGCAACAGACTCAGTGACAGGCTACTCTCTCCTCAAGGCTCAGAGTCAACATAAGACTGCTACTGCTGCTGGATGCACAGGCCTGACTGAGCTCTGTCTGTCTGTCTGTTTGTCTGTCTGTCTGTCTGTCATAAGAGTACGTGCATAGCCCTCTAACGGGCCTCGCTATTGTGTGCCAAGGTGGAACAATATTGTTAACTAATAGGTGTTTTCAATGTTAACATGAGGCATTTTGGTGCATTTTAGGCTACCAATCTTGCTAACATGTGAACTGCATGAAGGAAGTACCAGTCATTGAGGCAGAGAGAGGGAGAGGCAGACAAACAGTATACAGTAAGAGTTCACAATAGTCAGGATTCCTATTTTCATGTTTATATTTTGAATTATCACCTGGCGCCTGAATTTTGTGTGTTTTGTTATTACACACATTGGTGCATACAAGTGAAACAAAGTGCAGGAAATGAAGTGTTTAACGCTCATAAGTTCCTGGGGGAAGACTCCCTCCTAAGATCAACATAACAATAGCCAAACCTGAGAACATAGTTTTTCCCAGACACTGCTAAAATTGCAATTGGTATCACTGAGTTATGCAACATTAAGCAATAGAGAGTTTGACAGTCATAAATAGCCTGGCATGCTGGGAGTGGGAGAAAGGTTATTCAACCCTCAGTCCAAAAATCTCATGTTGATGAGGTGACTGCTCCAAATTCCCTACAGTCTTGCCTCGAAGCCAGCTGATTTGCAAATGATTGTCCCTGCAGAATCACAGGCATCTACAGGCGTATACTACTTTTCATTTTTCTGATTATTTACTTTAATATATATTTGTCTTTATTACCAGGATTCCCTGTCAGTGTGTGTCACTGATGAGTGAGTTTAAACCCTAAAGGAACACATCTGAAGACTGATTCTATGTTAAGGTTCAGCTCGAGCCAAGTGTGTAAAGTTGGTCGGCCTGATAAAGTAATCTCGAGTGTGTCTGCAAGAAGTTTTACCCTGTTGAACCCCTCAGTGGTATAGTATATTAGAGGTTCAAGGTTTTCAGGATTTGCATGTGGATCAAATTAGCTTTTTGTGTCTTTCTCCCTCACCTAAACCCCTAAAGTCTGCCTGCTTTCTTACACTGTGAAAGATAGCCTACTGTATGTCTGAACTTACTGCATTCAGACATCATGTCCTCCCATAACTCCTTTATGGCACCCTGTGGCTGTGTGTCAACAATCTTCAAAGTTATCAACATAACAATAGCCAAACCTGAAAACACTCACTCAACAGTCACTGGCTGAATAATGAAGGTTCAAAAGTAGTTGTGGGGATGTTGAAAGACTTATAATAGTAGCAGCTCAATGTTTGTCAGACCAGTCAAAGTTTGATATTGATCAATGTCTTCAGCCAAAGTGCCTTCTTATATAGTGGACCAAAACCGAAACCCTTCCTCGTTTATCAGGCTTATATTCCGTGTTTGAATGACTAGTCTAGCTGACACACATCTGCAATCTGTTTGTAAGCCAGGAGCAGGACGTTATTTTTGAAGGTTCAGGCAGAACGCCAGTTGGCAGTGGGAGGGAATGAGGAATGGTGGGAGAGTTTGAGAAGCACCATAAGCCCACCCATTGGAGGCGATCAATCAGCTCTGCAGCTTGTCCACCTGGTGCTAATGTTTGTTTGTTATACATATTGAGAGAGGAAATTTAGATTGTAAAGTATTTTATTATCCAGCAGCAAAAACGTGGCCACCTGCAGATCTTTTTTTTAATATAAAACGGTGGATCCCGTTTGTGATGTGTTTAAAAATGCTATTCAAAATCCGTAAATACATGGTAGGTTTTGTAGTTTGTGCGCAGTTCCCCTTCTGCTGTGTCAGTTAAAGCGCTGCCACTGCTGTTGGAAATGTAAAAGTCTGACTTCCTGTGCCCCCGGCCAGGTCTACCATACAACATGTGTTTAGAAAGCCAAGTGTATATTAAAGGCTTTCATAAACCAGGTATAGGCCCCATTTTGCGAAATACATTACAGGCAAATCAAAAGAAAAAAAATCCCCCCAGGAAACGTGCCAGCACAAGCCTTTGAATGACCATATCTACCCACAAACACTACACCAAATTGTCTAATTATTCACTTCAAAGTGTCTTACTACTTTAAAGGCTCAATCCACTACACAGCACTTGAAGAAAACTCCCTCTTCAAAGCTAGGTCACCCGTTAATCTCCTTATTCCTTTCAAACAGTGGTGAAGACCACCATGCAGGAGCAATTGCCGGCTAAGTTGTCATTTAAACAAAATGCAGTGTGTTAACTGCATGCCAAATTAATCAGAGCACACAAGGCCAAATTGCAAGTTACCCCAAGTTGCTTGCTGACAAACATTTAAAAGGCTTTATTTATAAGGCGTGTCCAATGCAGTCAGTCCACATAAAACACACCCGGGCTACATTCACTTCCAGCTAACTTATTTATAACAACATAACAATGAGGTCCAAACAGCATCAGTGATCTATTTTAAAGGACAAATCCGCGCAAAATGAACCTAGGGGTTAATAACACGTGTACCGAGTCGACCGTTCTCTGGGATATGTTTTCATGCTAATCGAATGTGACCAGTTTTAGCGCAAACCGCTAATTAGCTTATAAAGCTAGTCGTCGGGGCACGGGTAAAGTAAAAAGAAATCGCCATTTCTACACCACTGACAAGGCTCAAAATAGCACCACACTTCCACAGTAGAATAATGATGGTCCCTACATGTAAACCGAAGTATTGAGGACTTTGTAAGTGTACAGACAGTTTATTAAAAAGATAGTTTATAAAGACAGTACCGTTCACGTATACAGGCGGGCGCCATCTTGGGAAAACAGTCACGATCAGATGAACGATGAACGCCGTGCGACCAGTAACCAGTAACATAGCTCAAGCACGGCGTTCGTCGTTCGACTGGTTTCGAGTTCTTTTGTACTTTACCCGTGCCCCGACAACTAGCTTTATAAGCTAATTAGCGGTTTGTGCTAAAACTGGTCACATTCGATTAGCATGAAAACATATCCCAGAGAACGGTCGACTCGGTACACATGTTATTAACCCCTAGGTTTATTTTGCGTCTGATTTGTCCTTTAACCAAATATTCTCTGTCTAGCTCAGCCAAAAACACAGAATTGGCAGTATGTTACCGTGTTGTTTACTACTGAGCCCGTTAAGAACTGATAGGCTAACGCCAACGTGATCTTCACCTGTTCAACTGACTTCACCAGTTTAGACAGTACGCGACTGTCCTGCTTATGTCTATTACAGACATCATGTGAACTAACCACAGACAGTTGCCTTGTTCATGGACTGACAGCAGGGCGCTGCTGAGAATGAATAGGGGAAACACTGAAATGGATATTTGGCGTTATTTTGTGGTTCCCGTTAACGAACGGGAAACATTGATGTATGAAACTCCCAATTCGATTAAATTACTTATGAATCAAAGGTTCTGGATCGTTCTGGCTCACTTTAACCCCTGAAGATAAGATAGGGATTCATTGATCACCAGAGGGACATTCACAATCTTAACAACATTATATAAAGTAATCAGACACACAGTGACACTTATCTTTATATAATAAATAAAGTATAAATAATAAAGTAAAGGTTCTGAGGGCGTCTTCCCCCGCTGGAAGCTTTCTTGGTTTTCAGTGCAACAGTTTGCGAAAAGGCAAACAGTCAAGGCCATGATCTGAGAGGGTGACAAGGATCACTGTCGAGCTGCAATCTCCTTGGCTGTGCAGACAATGACAGAGAGCATACAACCTAGCCATTACTGCTGATGCAATGCCATACAATAAAAGGCCCTCCAGCCATAACTAGTTGGAACATTAACAGAATGATCAGTTATCATGAAATAAATGTTAACTATTGAGGTTACACACATAAAGACTGCCTTTGATGTCCTGTCATCACCTGTCCAGAGCCATAGCACTCTGCACCTGTCCTAATCAATGTCTAATGACCCTGTTGAACCAGATGTTTTATAGATGTAATCTCCTGTTATTGCATCTCAATAACATGAATGGTCCTGATCTCTTCTCTTTCAGGCACTGTCCTGACTCACACACACACACACACACACACACACACGCACACATTCAACCTTTATTTCACCGAGAGAGGGGCGACCCTCATTTTCGATGTCATCAGATGTCAGATTATAAGGACAAATACAGAACAACAACACAGAAAATGCAATCATAAGAAATATAGAAAGACAATAAAACATTCTGAATTGGAAAATTATTTGATAAATACATTAGGATAATATGGGTGCAAAAGAAAATACAATTATGTAAAGCAGTTACAGGTGGAAGTTTGCAGGTTCAAAACCAGATTCCTAAATTGGTCGAACGGCACAATTGAGTTTAAGAACACACACGCACGCACACACACACACACACACACACTCACGCACGCCACGCACGCACGCACGCATGCACACATACACACACGCACGCACACACACACACATGCACGCACGCATGCACGCACGCACGCACACACACACACACACACATAAGGAACTGCCTTAATGCATGATCTGGATCCATGCAGTCTGCATCATACACAGCTGTCTCTCTTTTTTTTTCTTGTCTGTGTTTTGATCTGTGTTTTGTTTATCCCTGTGGGGCTTTTCTGGTCAGGAAGAGGAGGAGGCAGCAGACAAAGACAAATACAATTACTGAGAATCAAATCACCCACAAACACATGGTTTTCTCTCTTACCTCCATTTATTGTGCTGCATACTGACAGCAACACCTGGCCATACTTCCTGCACTGTAGCTGATGGCAAAGGATTCACAAACGTGGTCGTTAAATGTAATTACAGCCAGACTCGCTGGAGAGGGGAAACCATACCTTCTGATTGCATTGGCATCTGTCTATATAAACCATCAGGAGGAGAGTGCATATGAAGGTTTGAGCAATATGGGTTTTAAAGGATTATATGGTGAGTTAGCAGCTCTTTTAGGTAGATGAGGGTGCTGCCACTCCTGGTCAGTGGAAGGAAAACAGCAGGCAAAGACATTTAAACTTAAATGTATTCATTCTGTACATCAACACTTAGAACAACCAAGCACTTTGGTAAGATTCCTTTAGTTAATTTCCAGTCAGCTAATTTCTTTTTTCCACTTAGATCATCAAAATTGACAATGTTGTATACCTCTTTAAGTGAAGGCATCTTAACTTTTTTGGGGGGGCTTTTCCCTTTATTATGAACTGACAGTGGACAGACATGAAAGGGGGAGAGAGATGGGGGATGACTCGCAGCAAAGGGCAGCAGGTCGGATTCAAACTCACGCCGCTGCAGGACTCTGCGAACGCTCTGACTGGGTGAGCTAGAGGCCGCCCCCTGGACTTTTATTTTACATTTAACTTAACCTCCTAAAACCCCAAAACCCGCCGGCGGCTTTGAAAAAGCATGTTTTGTTTAAAAGAAGAAAAAAAAAAAAGGAAGAAAAACACTTAGAACCACCCTAGAAAGAAGCTGAAAAAACTGAATTGTTTCTGATTCCGACCGTCCCTGAATGCGTCAACTATTAACGTTAACTCCTATTGGCTCGTTTACATCCCCAATCAAAAGGACAAGAACCAAATGCAAGGTGTTATTAAAGTAAACTCAGTGCTAAAGCTCAGAGATTTCTTGCACAGCTTAATACTGAAAAAGCTTGATGGTGTTTTAAGTCCCCAACGTCTCCTTCCAGGCAGCGCTGCGACCGTTGACTTCAAGGCACCTAACCCTAACCCTAACCATAACCATAACCATAACATAACCCTAACCACAACCATTGCCTAATTGACTTCAAGGCAGCACTGCGACTGTTGACTTCAAGGCACCTAACCCTAACCTTAGCCTAATCCTAGTGAGACTTTGGGGGCTTAAAACACCGATAAACACAGAAAAAGCCCTAAAAATGTACTTATAAACGACCCCACACGTTTATTCCATTAGCGATGCATTTTAGACCACCTTTAATGTTGCTATTTAAAGGGACCTCCATCATATAAGCAGTGGGCGACATGATAAAAGGCCAGACTTACCTGGATACATCAGCATGTTCATTTCTTTTACATCTTTCTATACATCCTATACATCAAAGAAGTGAGCTACAAAACACCCTTTGAGCATCTTTGTTTAATAAAGCCAAACCAAAATTAGCATGTATATGCAGGTTTTTTTAAACGCAGCTAACCCCAGTGGTGTAGTCTACGTGATACGCAGGTATACACAGTATACCCACTAAGAAACCTCCAGGATTTCCATATACCCACTTAAAAATGTGCAATGATACGCAACAACATAGATTTGTGACAGAACTTTCACTTCAGGTATTTGTATTCACAAATATGGGGTCGAGTAATGCGACAGCAAACTAAACTAACACTGCAGAACATGCAGAAAGACTTCTCTCATCTTTTATCGACCCGCTCCTCGCTGAGCGTAGTGTGCGCGTAGTGACCGGGCCCAAATGCTCCGCCCAGACTAACGCCAGTATCCACATTTAACACAACTATAAGTAGCCTATTTTATTTTGTCCTCATTGCTTTTGGGGGTCAACCTTTGGCCCATTCTGTGCCAGGAAAAAGAAATGTGGTACAGTGTACCCACTACAATACATTGGACTACACCACTGGCTAACCCCGCTAAAAATAGGTGATAAGAGTCCTTTCCCTTTGCCAGCAGGAGAGTATGCCTTTCTGGTTGTTGTTCTGGTGTGTCTAGTAAAAAGCAGCATGCAGGTAAAAATGTCACGGTGCCTGCTTTTTTTTATATTCAGTAATTATTCAGTCTTTCTTTCAAACTCAGTGCCGACTTATTTGGAACGAAGTCCGAGCGCTGCTTGCACAGAGACGGACAGAATTTGTGGCCGAGATAACAGAAGTTACCGTCGGAGGCGATGCGTCGGAGAAGGGGCGAAAATTCAGCGTGTCCACCCAGGTGTCAGGGTTCCATACGCGTTTCTACTGCAGAGTCATTTCTCCTGGGAGTAAACGCAGATTGTAACATTTCCTACTAAAGAAAAAAAGCCAGATGTTAGTGGGTGTTAGAGGGTATTACTGTAAGAAAGGAAATGTGGGATTTGTTTCAACCGTTGAAGAAAAAGCTCCAGGCGTTGTGAGATATGAATATGAGACTTTGAGATCTGTGGATATTGAATATAAGGGAAAAGAGCCAGTGGGTGAAAAGACCCAAAGTTCAAAGTGCAAGGCAACACGAGAGCCTAAAGTGAAACAGTCGGTCTCACGTGTACGAAGGTGTGCTCACCTGCCTTGGCCCCTGGGGTGTTTTGACCTTTCAACCTCTTTCATTATCACTACCTTGGACCAATAAACTCTGGTTTGTTTCTGCAGTGACTTCACAGACTAACAGAACAATCATTCCCATAGTTAACCATTCCACAATTCCCCAGAGCTTTCTTAAACGCCAAGACCTGGCAGCACATAGATTCAAGTTTGATCACTGGCAGAGGGAAATCTGAACAAGAGCCACATTTCCTCAACTTGGGTACTTTTATGAAGCTGTAACTGTTGTTTGTTATTTGGACCCTGAACAGAACACACACACACACACACACACACGCACACACACACACACACACACACACGCACACAAAAGAGCTGAGAGGTGTCGGGCCTGCTGAGCACCTTCAGTACCAGCGGAGGAAATGGGTGGATGTTATGGGAGGGGGCTCCTGTGGGACGCTGCACTTCCAAGTCTGCAGCCATACATACATATACTGTATACATACATTCATACATACATGACTGCCCTCGCTCCTTTGCTTTCTCTCTTTCTCTCTCCTACGAGTCCATAGATGACCTTCCCCCAGCCGCCCAAATCAATGGGCCCTTTCACTGATCACTCTTCATAATAACCCTCTGTTTGAGCCCACGGATGTTTAAAGAGGTGGAAAAAGAGAGAGCTTTAAGCTGCAGCTTTTCTGTCTTGCATTATTAGGGAACGCTGAGTTGACATGAGTGTACTGCGAGAAGGAGTTTGATCACAATAGGCCAGTCTGAGTCAAGGAAGCCCTGAACACATCCTGAGGAAGGTCCTGCTGAGCCTTTGCCTTAACGGGACACATGAATGTGTCAAGTGTGGTGATGGCATCACTTTCAGACTTTTTGGCAAAGGGTTGCTTTACATTACTGTAGGTTTTCAGTTGTAGTTACAGCCTGTAGCACTCCATGGAAATGGATGTCTCCTAGCAATGCCATCGCTCGCTCTCAAATGACAAACACTACCATGGCAAACGCTCACCCTGAGACACAATAACAGTATGTCCAAAAACATTTCTCTACACCAAGTGTGAGGGGAATTCAAATTTCAGCTCAACTTTAGATAGATAGATAGATAGATAGATAGATAGATAGATAGATAGATAGATAGATAGATGGATAGACGGACAGACGGACAGACGGACGGATAGACGGATAGACGGATAGACGGACAGACGGACGGACAGACGGACAGACGGACAGACGGACAGATAGATAGATAGATAGATAGATAGATAGATAGATAGATAGATAGATAGATAGATGGACAGATAGACAGATAGATAGATAGATAGATAGATAGATAGATAGATAGATAGATAGATAGATAGATAGATAGATAGATAGATGGACAGATGGACAGATAGACAGATAGACAGATGGATAGATGGATAGATAGATGGACAGACGGATAGATGGATAGATAGATAGATAGATAGATGGACAGATGGATAGATGGACAGATGGACAGATTGACAGATAGATAGATAGATAGATAGATAGATAGATAGACAGATAGACAGATAGACAGATGGATAGATGGATAGATAGACAGATAGATAGATAGATAGATAGATAGATAGATAGATAGATAGATATTTATTGATCCCAAAAATGGGAAATTACAGTGTTACAGCAGCAAAATATCAGTCACACGGCACAGAATATACATGAAATACTAGGATACAATATACATGAAATAATAGAATACAATATACATACATACAATATACATGAAATAATAATAGGATAGCATACAAGAACAAATATTTAAAATATATACAAGTTGGGAATACAAAATGTACTGCTTAACTAGTAATGGTAAGGTAGGTAATTTTAAAAGTAACTTTCCCATGTGTTGTTAAAATAAATAAAATTAAAATGTTAATTATAAAAAAAGTAAATTTTCCACATAAAAGTTGAGTGTTAAATGTCTTTTCTGGCATAGAGTCTGGCATGCATGAACGTGTGGGTGATTTTTTTTTCATTTCTTATAATGACTGTACCAACAAAACAAGGTGTGCCACTGAACTCAGAATGACTGCAGAATGAAAAAAAGAAGAAGCTGTGCAGCAGCCAGCTCAACATTTGCCAAACACAACTGAACGAGGCATCGAACATCAGAGAGCAACAATTCAGCCAGAGGGACAGTGGAGCTTCTCCAGTCAAACTACTAAACAACATTTGGCAGAATGAGTCAAAGAGGCGTCATTATTGCACTTCAACAAAACCCTCTTTCTTCTCCTGGAAAGAGGACAGGGATTAGTGTGTTAACCTAGTCACACGGTGTGTTTATGTAACCTTTTTGACCCTGCAGAATATGTGAGCCTCTCTGTCTTTTAACATGCAAAGACACAGAGGCTTTTCTACTTTCCTTGCTTCATACTTATTGTATGAAATCATTCCAAACTTGTGAGCATTCCATAAAAAAAAGCACATGTGAAATTCATGTTTGCACATCAGAAATGACTCAAATTGATCATGTGACACATGTCAAACGTCAAAAGCCCACATGTTGGTATGGGAATTTTCACATACTGTTTGGAATTATTTCTTATACCTTTTTATGTGATAAATTCAATTTTTTTTGGAGCGAGTCTAAAACAGCATATTCTGTTTGTCTTTGATTACATCTGCTAGTTTGTCTAGCAGATGCTAGACTACTATCTGAAACATCCAGGCTCAACAAACACCTTCTCTCTCTGTATCCTCCCTACTTTTTTAAATGCCTAAAGTCTTGGCAGCCTGTTGTGAAATGAAAACACCTCCTCTGTCCAAATCCTCACTATAAACAAGAGCTCTGTCAGGGATAAATGTCACATTTCACCGTGTTTGTCTCAGCGTGTCTAAACAGTTTCATCGCAGAGCAGACACAATGCAGATCTGTTACCCTCGGCTCAGTAACAGGCCTGAATTGTTGCTTCCACTTTCCTCTGTGTTGTCAAATGAGCCCCACTGATGGTGCATCTACTGTATAATCTGCTAAATATATGTGTGGTGTTAACGTTACTGCAAAGTGGAGGAACTGATTTCATGTCAGCCAACATCTTGTGCAAACTTTGTTGAAAACATTGGGTGTGTACACATCATTATCATGTTAAGAGATAGGCTCCTTTATGTCAAACCCAGATTTCTCATCTGTGCTAAATGTTTTGACACAAGTGGGATGGATGAGGAGAGAAGACGTTTCTACAGACCTGTTCTCTAACCAGAAATGAATTCAAAGATCTGCTTCAAGCGTGAGTCTCTGATTTAGTATTTGGAGGAGCACAGTAAGTAAGTAAGACACTGCCATGTATGTACAGCAGCAGCATAAGATCTGTCTGTATGTGACAGATAGGTCAGTGAAACAGCACTTAGGGTGCATCCTAATTTTAGTTCACCTTCTCAAATGAGGCTTGACTCCTAAATGCCATTGTACTCTTTTGGGCTTCTGAACTTACCACTACTGTAGATTACAAATTATAAGATCATCAATCATGGCTTGAAACCTCAAGTGTCCAAATAGCCATGATAAAAGAAACACGCACTCTGTTTCTTACCTGTAGGGTTGGTGGGGGGGAATTAACAACATCTATGGTGGATGTTTCAGGTGCACGCAGGCATGTGATGTGGAATGATATTTTTATTTTTTTATTGGAGGAAAAGATTATGGCCAGTCTGTGTAAACACAAGGCCACACAGAGAGAGAGAGAGAGAGAGAGAGAGAGAGAGAGAGAGAGAGAGAGAGAGAGAGAGAGAGAGAGAGAGAGAGAGAGTCAGATGCAGTTAAATAAAAGGCATACATGCTGATCTGCTGTAAAGGACAGGCTCAGGCTAGCGTGCTAATCTGCATATCAAAGTGCTGCATACCTAAGCCATGGAGGTTTCTTTTCATGCTTGTTAGCTTGTCGGTTAGCTTTATTGAATGCAGGAAATCTCATTAATCAAGACAAGATTTCAATGAAATTTGAGTACAGAGATATACATTATGTGCCGTTGTTTTTGTTGTTGCTGGATGTCAGCTTTAGACAATTGTCGTTTAGACTTTGCAATTGGTAGCCATGCCATAGGGGTGGCTCCAGGGATGGTATTATCGGCCTGTTTGTCAGTTGGTCCGTCACTTTGGTACAGACTAAAATATGTCAATAGCTATTGGATGAATTGACATGAAATTTGACACAGATATCCGCGGTCCCCGTAGGGTGAATGCCCTGACTTTTCCTCTAGCACCACCAGCAGGTTGACATTCATGCATTAATATCTTGACAACTGTTCCATGGATTACCATGCAATTTGGTACGAACATTCATGTTCTTTGTGAACTTTGGTGATTCCCTGACTTTTTTTTCTATATCGGGTCAAGATTTCAAGTTGTTATATACTTTATATATGTATGTTATATACTTGGTTTATGCAGCTAACGGTTTTGCTTTCTTTACAATGAGCATTAGCAAAATCCTTTTAACATAACATAGTAGTGATGTGTTTGGGTTGTTTTGGGGGATTAGGTCAACTCCCAGAGAGTTCCTTAAAATCCATCATCCATTCATCTATCCATCCATTTTCAGACGCTTCTCTGAGTCCAGGTTGCGGTGGCAGCAAGCCAGGTAGCCCATACGTCCTTCTCCCTAGCCACGTCCTCCAGCTTTTCCTGAGGGTTCCCTCCAGGTTGTTCTGGACCTGCTATGTGGTCTTTGCCTGGAATACATCCAGGGACTCGTCCAAATCAAATGCCCGAACCACCACATTATTCCTTTCAATACAATAATTCAATTCAGTGAGTTCATACCGAATGTCTGAGCTCCTAACCCTTTCCTGCTGAGCCCATCCAGCCTACAAAGGAAACTATTTTTTGCCTCCTGTATCAGTAACCTCAATCTTTTCGGCACATTAACCAAAGCTTGTAGATCAACAGGTAGACCTTCGCCTTCAGGCTCTGCTCCCTCTACCCCATGGCAGTATGGTACAACATTCACATTACTGCTGATGCCGCACCAGTCTGCCTGTCACTCTCATGCTCCATCTTACCTTCACTCATAACCAAGACCCCAAAGTACTTGGACTCCATCACTTGGGGGAAGTGACTCCAAACATGGATGGCAATCCTGCATAGTTTCAATTCCTCGTGCATAACTTTCCTGAAAGGCCTTGGAAGTACAGTACTGATGGCAGTGCTATGACCTGCCTTCACAAGTCCATCTTTGCAGCAGGACTGCGGTTGCCTGTTCATTTGCACATCCGATTCAAAGCAGCACGGGTGACGTCAGTCAGCCTTTCATCACATACAGTCTCGTCTCTGAAAGCCGGCATGCTAATCATTAACCCAAATATTTACTATCAAAAAAAGGTTATAAACTGTATGTGGATCTAAGCGAGACCTTTAACTAACTGTCCCATTACTGTTTATATATATTTACTATATATACTGCATTAATGTTTGTGTACGTGAGAGAGAGAGGCAGTACGGTAGAGAGCCCTATCATATCAATGGTGGTCTGTTTAGCGTGGAGCAGGGCTAAAAGACCATTCAGTTGTCAAAATAAAGCCTTTGGAAGTGAACTGTGGGTCACTGCAGCCCTCTGAGATGGTTTATTAGTGTGGTTTGTGCAGAGGAGTCGGCATCCTTTAATGTAAACTGCTACATAGAGCTAAAATGGCAATGAGGTCCACTAAGATAGAGTTTTGCGCTGTGTTAAATTTGGCGTGACACAAATCAGGGAGCTCACCATCTTTTAAAAATAATAATCACATGGATGAATCTAGAATAACAACTCAACGGTAGCATTTTGAGATACTGTGATTCAGGGCAGATGGCTGCTCAAGGATGAAAGTTAACCCAAAGGCTAGCCCCCCCCAAAACTTGCACTTCTTTCAGAGCCACACTCATTTACTGATTTACTGCTGTGAAGGTCTCATCCACTACACCCAAACACATCTAATGAAATTCCTGAAACTTAGCTCCCACCAATAAGCATCCATCTACCACAGCGGAGCGCAAAGGGAGGACTTCCCGTGAGGGTGTGACGGCTGGCACAAAAGCTCCTCTATCCACAGCCCCGACCCCGACCAGAAATATCACTCACTGCTTTTCTATTTGGAAGCCACAGGGCTGAGGGCATAGGCATCTCTCTCTCTCTCTCTCTCTCTCTCTCTCTCTCTCTCTCTCTTTCTGTCTCTTTCTTGTTTAACTCCACTTCTGTGACCTTTGGTCTCAAACTTAACTGAAAACAGGCGCATTTACTGTGTTTCTTTGTCTGCGTCTGTGAGGGTTGTGATAACAGTGGTCACAGTTTGTTATGGTGCTGGGATGCTGAGTGGACTCTGAAAGGAGGGGAACAGGTTGCCAAGGACACAATAATAATATAACACATGAGTCTTCAATGTTTTTAAAGCCAAGGACCCCTTAACTGAAAGACACGGATCAGGGACCCCCTGCATATATTGTGTAAAATAAGTTGCATATTAAACTGGGCCTACAATAACATGTAGGGCGGTCTAAAGCCTTTCTACATACCTTTTTTGTGCATAGAATACTAAGCTATTCAAATAATAATTGTTGGCATGATTTTACAAATCGTGTTTTAATGTTGAACATAGGACTAACTGTATCTGTGGGTGGCTATCTTAGTGACTACTGTACCTTACCTAGAGGTTAGTGGGGGTTTTCTTCACAAATAGGCTCATTTATATTTGATAATAATATGTTGAATGTTTTTTTAATTTAAAAAAATTAACAATAATTTGGTACACCCCTGCAGTAACTCTCAGGACCCCCTAGGGGTCTCGGACCCTCTGTTGAAGATCTCTGACATAACGTGTTTTTTGTACAATCTGCTGATTAGTAAGCTCGCTCAGAATGTGACCAACAAAATTATTCCTGTATCCACAGTAGATCATTTGCACCTGTCCCCAGGACTACCCCCATGAAGAAGTGTTTACATTCAGAAGACAGCTACTTCATATTTCAATCCGTTGGACATTTCATAGGCTAGCTGGTCTAGCCAGGACTTTTTTTATTAAATATTTGGGCAACCATTTTATTTTTTATCTTACCAGTTAGCTGTAGAGCTGTTAAAAGTTCTCACTTTCTCATTGTTAGATAATGCTGATGGTCTTTCAGGTATCCCACTATAGAGTCCAACACCACCATGGCCGACTCTTTAAAGTGCTCATATTATGCTTTTTGGCTTTTTCCTATTCTGGTACAACCTCTAAATACAATTATGAACCTGGAAATTAGCATAATATGAGCACTTTAAGGGAATTATAAAGCCAGACAGACACTGTTTTAATTTAAGATTGTAACCAGGCATTGGTCACCTCAACTAATTTAAGAATCAGGCTGAATTTCTGCCAGATGGACGGTTTGAGGGCGGCCACGACGCCTGATAAATCGCCTGAAGGATCAACACTCTGGCTATTGGACGATTGGTTGGATTTCTGGCAAGGCAGAAAGTTTGAGCAGTCTGATTTCCCTTAGAGCCGCCGTCAAAAGATCCATTCCTAATTGTGGTGAGCTTGTTTTTATATTATTGGAGTAGTATTTTCCATTGTTGTGGCTGAAACTATATTCTCGACTGAGACTTTGCTGCAGAGCAAACAGACCAGGCTGTCTCCATCCTCCAGGCATCTGCGTCTCCATATTTTGGTTTTCTTACTTTCCAACTATAGTAGATTTGTACAAGTAACGCTACCTTTCTGTCTTTTTGTCAACATTGTTGACAACCGGCGACGTTGTTGCTGGTCAATTGATCCATACAGTGTGAGCATAAAAAAACAAACTGCTGTATTACGCATTACGTGAGGTCCAAAACTGCACAGGGTGTCTTTACAGTAAGTGTCTGAAGCTGCAGTCCCTCTAATGGCCACTAGATGCTGGCCCCAAGACATCTCAGACTCAGGTCAAATACAACAGGAAAACGTACAACTTCTCTCTAAACATCCCAATTCAGTTATTTTGCTCCACAATAACTCAGGGTCTCAGAGGGGGGCTTGTTAGATCGATTCAAAATGGTTTCAGGCTATCAAACTCAACTGTGGTGGTTTGCAACGTGTTCATCCCACCTTTGCTCCTTCCATCCCGATGCCTAAATAATTTAGATATTGTGGCTTCAGTAATTTGACAAAGATGGCGGTGGGTGGAGAACCCAACTTCAGCTTCAAAAGGTCCCTTCGGAAAGCTATGGGTGATGTCACACGCACAATGCTTTCCCACAGTCTGTGTGGCCCTCTTAATAACTTACTATGCTGAGCATGAGTATGACTATGCAAAAGTGTTAGCATTGTGAACTCAAGGGAGCCCTGTATGTTTATGGTCCCTACAGTATGTTTTCATTGAACAACGGGTTAATCTCCCAAAATGTAGGTATGTTTCATTACCATGGTAATCCTGGAGGAGGAATCAGGACCAAGACTGGAGAGAGCAGGAGAAAAAAATGAATGTACCTCTTCTGACCCATAATGTTAGGAAACAGCAAGCATTGAAGTTGTATTTGCAATGTACACAATGTGATCACCACCCACATGGACGAGCATCCATCATGATTCTAAACACGCTGGTCAGGTGTTCAGGCCACCCAAGTATTCTCTCTCTCTCTCTCTCTCTCTCTCTCTCTCTCTCTCTCTCTCTCTCTCACACACACACACACACACACACACACACACACACACACACACACACACACACACACACACACACACACACACACAGAGTTTCAGAAACAAGTGTAATTTTATAACCCGTTTGTTGAAATCAGCAGAACGGGTGTGAAGCCTGCTTCAAATCAAAGTGACTGTCCAAATGACATCCTGTACTCCTCATCCTTTCTGAGCCAGATGTGTATCATCCCCCCCCACACACACACACACACACACACACCACCACCACCAGCACCACCACCACCCCCACCACCTGTCCCCTCTCTCTCTCTCTCTTTCTCTCCCTCATTACACACATATTTTCCATGCCTTTTCTTGGCTCATTTAGACTCCGACTAGTCACCATGGCGTTCTTCCTCTGTCGGCCAGAGGCCCTGCATGGTTTCTTCCCCTGACCTTGTATAACGCAAAGACTAAACATAAAAAGGTTTTGAGTGGAAGTGAGTTCTTGTTACATTCGGGAGGCAGCAAGCAGCCAAGTGCTCAGAGACACTTCAACCAGAGGGCTGAGGTTGTCAGACTCAGGGAACACCCACATTATCCAACAATCCCAAATCTGCTGAAGTGACCATTGAGCAAGACGTTGAATGACTTCAGTCCCTGTAAAGTTGAACAGACTCAAAGCTAAGATAAAAGTTGCTAGGGAGTCACATTTCATTCTGCCATGCATACATTTCAATACTTAAAGATAAGATAACGTGAGCCACAGTTTCTTTGAGAAAACTCTTTGATGATGATGATGATGATGATGATGATGAGACTTTTACTGATACATAATAGTGTTATGGTAGTCAGTTAGCCAGTTGTTCCAAAGTATTTGGCTGTATAATCCTGCAAAATGAAGCCGTGGCTGAAGCAGTGCCTACATGCAATCCTGTATCACACGTTAAGTATGAAATAATGTAACTAAATACAGGAAATTTTGGAGGTACCTGTACTTTCCTATTTCAATCTTCTGCTACTACTGTACTGTACTAAGTACTTCTACTTCATTTCAGAGGGGAATATTGTACTTATATAAATTACATTTATTTACAGCTGGGGTTAGATGTTATTTTGCAGATTTATATTCTGCATACAGACATATGACCACCTGATGCATCATAATAGATTAATATATAACAGTAAGTACATTGGCTGTACATGGACCAACTGCAACATAAAAATCTTGCTGCAGTAATAATAATGTGCTAATATAATATGTATAATCAGATGACACTCTGAAAGGGTCTTTCTGCCCACATAATTCAAGGTAAGATTTAGCTTCGCTAGGTTTTAAACATATCTTTGTCCCATAGTTATATTACATATAAGACAGGCCGCGAACTGTCAATCACATCATAGCCACGTCCTAAAACACCCCCTTGCTTTATCGTCGATTTTGAAATCAATGAGATCATTCTGTGTTGCAGAAGACTTAAAACTAGAGATTGAGACCATAAACTCATTATGAAAATGTTTACTGAGGTAATAAATCAAGTGAGAAGTCGATCACTTTCTCATAGACTTCTACAGAAACCAAACTTCTTTTGCAACCGCATGTGTCGCCCCCTGCTGGAATTCAGATAGAATGCAGGTTTAAGGCACTTGCGCATTTGCAGCATTTCGCCCAACCGGATGCTTTGTCCATTAATATTATACAGTCTATGGTTTGAAGACTACAAGTATGAAAAGTTAAAACAAAGTGAGTCTACAGACCTCTGTGGCCCGCTCCACATCTCTGCTTGAGGCTCTAGCTGCTACTGGCATACCACACCTGAATATTGGTTGTCAAGTTGCATTGTGTGTAAAGTAGGCACCAGGATTTGACAAGGAAAAAGTATGCGTCAAATAAAGACTAGTCTCACGTTGCCAGACCTTCCTCCATTGCGGAGGAGGGTCTGGCTAGTCCACACAGCATTCCGGGCTCTGGTTTATTGGCATTTCTTTAAACCAATCACAATCGTCTTGGGCGATATCTCGATATCTCTGGTTCTGCTGCAGCAATTTTGATCTGAGCATTTTTATAGTGTGGTATATAGGCTACTTTTAAGTAGGGGATGAGGATGCAAGCACATCTTCCACCATTTTCCTCATCTTCAGTCTGAATACGTGTTAGAAGTCTCAACAGGTAAAAGTGGAGGCCTACAGTATACAATATTTTACAAGAAATGTCAGAGTCTGTGAAAAAAGGTATTTGAGTTCTGAGTTTAAAGTCAGATGTAGGCTATTTTTAATTGCAAAAGGTCATCACATTTATGTCAGGCAATACAGCCTGAATGTGGGTGCATATACTAAAGCACAGCTGCATGTTTACACTTCACTGGACTTGTAGAATAAAAGAGCTGCAGATGTCGAGGCTCGCATGGCTCCTCATTGAAACGCCTAGGAAGCTATTGTAGAGAGCAGTAGCTAGAACTAATTCCTTCACAGTGCGCTGAAAGTCCCATTGACTGAGGCGCGCTTAGTCTCTCTCTCCTCCGGCTGGCTGGCTGTGATGCAGCCGGCTGTAGCCTACCCCAGCACACCTCCCTGCTGCTGCTGCTGCTGCTGCTGCTGCTGCTGAATACACCATGCACTGACTTCACCCAATTCAGCCTTCAGTTAGATCGCTTGGTCTGGTCCCACCCATATGTGAACAGCTTTTGTCACAAGTGAAAAAAAAGTCCTTTCCAGATATTCTATTTTTTTTTTTTTTCGCCTTCCCCCTGTCCCTCCCTCCTTTCTGAGCATCAAGTGCAGCCTGCGCGCAGCGTCCCGGCTGCGACTCTCTCTCAGAAGAAGCAATGAGGAGAAGGGAGCCGTCGCCCTGCTGATACCAGGACGTCTGGGATGCACTAAAAGCCGTTTGTTTTCTACTCGGATCATATTTGTATATTTCTAGGGAAAACAAACAATACGTCGCGGATTTGGCATATCCATTAAACGGATGCAAGCAGGTATGAAAGCCTTTGTCATTTTTTTTTTTTTTTTTTTTTTTTTGCACAGTTATTACGACCCCGTGATGGAACCATGGGGGAACTATGTTTTTATTTGTTTGCTTTCTTAATAGTTTGTTTCATATCTTTATGTTTTCGTTTTTGAATCGAATCGATTTTTTTCCGTTTGGATCGTTGCTTCTTTTCTTTGAAAGCACTCTTTTTTTTTTTTCTTTTTTTTTAAACTTCTTTTTAAACTTTTTTTTTCCGGAAGGATTTAATCGGATTTTGTAAAGTGGTGCACAATATTCCCTATTTCTATCTGAGGCATTTTGAGTGTTGTTAGTAGGCCTATTATATTGTAAGTCTGCATAGGTTGCTTAAGAATGAATAGATACCTTTGTTCCTCTGCTTTTTTTAAACATTATCTAATTTAATGGGGTATTATTTGCATTATAATGCTAATAGTGAAAGCCTATGTGCTACTTTCAAATAAGGAAATACTTGGCTTAGAGTTTTACCAAATCGTTTTGAATTGTCTTTCAAATTGATATTCTTATTGTAAAGCACTGACATGGTCTGTTTTCGTGGTTGTCACGCTGGAAACTCTGTGCCTGAGATGTAGACATTGTGAAAATAGGTCAAAATGAATGAAACAATCCGTTTTATTAAAAGTGGATATGAACTAGACAATAGTTGGTGACCCTTGCTTACTAAGTTGGACAATTGAGATGGACAATTGCGCCATAGCGCCACCCTTTGGTCACTTTGTCTCCTAGGTGCCTCCAAGCTGTTCTTGCGACTCCCTCCACTGAGGGATGGAGAGGGCACAGCTTCTTGTTCAGCTGACTGCAGTGGAAAATTGTTGAAATGAGTGCCTTGTGTGACCAAGAGCCATCATGGCAGCATATCAGTTTCCACTCCATGCTGAATAATTGCAGGCTTTTTCTGCTAGATTTGTGTTATGTCTGAGTCTGGAGGTGGGAGTGTGAAGTTGAACAGAAACTGAGGGTCATATTTGTATTCTTATTTATTGAGACTGTTTTACAGCTCTTGTGGGCTTGTATTTTATTACCGTCTGTTTGGGGCTGATTAGATGTTGACCAATGAGCATGTTTTATTGGACACTGTGGTAAACTCAAGCCAAAAAGCCTCTTTTTGCAGACTCAGTTGGATGACAATGCGCTTACTGGCCAACAAACTTGGAATAAAAAGGGTATTTTTGGTGGTTTCAACAAAAAAACAGGGGATTTGGGCAGTATCTCTGCAGTGGATGATGATGCACTGATATGGTCCACAGGCCATGCTGTACATTCTCCCTCTCAGCGGAAGTGTCCTGGGAGCTTTTCCAAACCAGGCACAGTCTCATTTTCATGCTGCACTAACATCTTATTGAAAAAGAATGTGTGTCTGTGGACACCCTGGCCAAAGTAAGCTGCCCCCCCAAAAAAAAGTGTCCTTTAGTTAGATTCCCCAGATGTCAGCCTGTCTGCCACTCACCATTTAGCCCCCTCAAACTGCCAGAATGAATGCAATCACTCTGGCTTTTTTTACTCTGGGCTTCTGTTTAAAATTAACAGTTGGATTTGCACTTCTGCTGCAATGCTCCACGATGAACAGCATCCAAATGATTTTCTCTCCCTGTGTTTGGAATCGCCTGTGTGACTTCATCACCACAGCCATGCTGCTGACGGAATGCAGCTCTCCTACTCTGTAGTTAAGTTATGGTCTGCTGAATGTATTAAAACTCACCCAAATTGTAATTTTCTTTACAGGGTTATCAGGATTATTGGCAACATCACGCTCATACAGTAGAAGCATGAAGCAGAATGCTGTCTGCAGCCCACGTAGTCTCATAATGTCATTTGTATGCATGACAAGGAGTGGAGTGGAGCTAGGGAAACCAGATATGGTCATTACTGAAGGAGAAGGTTAACCATCGTGGCAAACCTCCAACCCACTGTCTCAGCCCATTCAGAGGAACAGGGTTCATCCTCCTCTTCTCGCTGCCCACAGCCTCCAGCAAGACTCAGAAGACATAAATCTCCTCTCAACCGCACAGCTAATGTATTATCTCCAGAGAAATGTTTTGTATACTTTACACAGAGTGCTATTTCTTTACATAATGGCACCAATCGTTTTCTGCAAGCTTGAGCATTTTGAGTAAGCTGGACTGTATTGAGTGTGTTGTGCTGCCACACACTGCTTAACTGCCTGACTGATAGTCTAGACTAGAGCTCTGGAACCATTGGATGTCTCCAATATTCTGGGCTACCCTGCCTCCCTGTGGCCAGACATGGATCTGTGTTATTATCTTCTAGACATGGAGGCCCCAACATTGCATATACAAACTGAGTTTGTTGAATTTGTGTAAAGCTGATTTAAGATTCCAAACAAGACAACACTGAGAGCACTCATACAGCAGGGGTCATCACATACTGAACAGAAGGAAATATTTTAAACAAGCCTTATGAAAGGTGGGGCAATCACATGCTGATCTGTTTGAATAGTGATGTCATTGCTTATCTTAAATAAACAAGGCTAAGAGTCTGATGGTGGTGCAAGAGGAAAAGGCAGGTGATGACCAAAGTGATTACAATTCATCCTGAGGGATACACACATGTACTGTGTACATATGTGTGCCATGTCATGGCAGTCCATCCAATAGTTGTTGAGCCATTTCACTCAAAACTACAATTTCTAATGGTGGCGCTTGAGGAAATGTCAGAGGATAACCAAAATGATTAGGGTTTATCTTCTGGGAACCATGAATCTCTGTACCAAATTTAGTGGAAATCCATGTAGTAGATATGGTGATATTTCACTGGATAGGTGAAAACTTTGACCTGCTGGTGGCACAAGATAGAAAGTCAGAGGTTCACTTAAGTCAGTAAGAATCATCCTTTGGTTACCATGGATGTCTGCACTAAATGTTCCAATCCATCCAATAGTTGACTAGACATCTCACTAAAAAACCGAAAATGTAAACTGATCATGTAGGTGCAAGAGGAAAAGTCAAGGGATCAGTTACAGTAAGTTAGAAGGATTCGTCATCTGGGGAGCATAAATGTACAATATTTCATGGCAATCCATCCAAAAGTTATTGAGATATTTCATTCTGGAGCAAAGTGGTGGACCGACCAACCAACTGACATTGCCATTCCCAGAACCACACACAGCTAATAAGTTAATAACTATGAACATCTTTTTACCTCTATTACAAAGTGTCCCTAAGTCTTCCTCTCTACTTTTTATGTTTCAGAGTCAGGCCCAACTTAACAATGGGCCCAATAACCCTGTGTGTGCTGCTCCCGGTGACGGTGCTGGCTTTGGTGGCGGCTGTAGCTGCTGAGGAGAATGCAGTCGACGACGAGTATACCTGGCCGCAGTGGAAGGTGCCTCTGGTAAGGAAAAGACGCACTGTGCCTCTAAGCAGCCCAAACTTTTCTGCCCATCCTCAGCCAAAGCTGAGTGGGACCTGTGGGATTGAGTGTCAGCGTCGCCTCCCTGCCACGTCTCTGGACGACCTGGAGCAGTTCCTCTCCTACGAGACGGTTTATGAGAATGGTACACGCACATATACCTCAGTTTCTGTGCAGGGTCTCAATGAGGTGACTGCCTGGTCCAAAAATATCTCGTCTAGCTCCCGCCAAAAACGAGAGGTGTACGGCACAGATACCCGCTTCACTATCTCTGATAAGCAGTTCTCAACCAAATATCCCTTCTCCACCTCTGTGAAGCTCTCCACAGGATGCTCTGGAGTTCTCGTGTCACCTAAACATGTGCTGACCGCTGCCCACTGCATCCATGATGGGAAGGATTATCTAGATGGGGTGCAGAAGCTGCGCGTTGGTATTCTGAAGGAGAAGTCCAGACGAGGGAAAGGAGGCAAAGGGAGAGGAGGGAGAGGAAAGGGCAAAAGGAGAAAGGGAGACACAGATAAAGAGGAAGTGCCGGAGAAGGAAGAGAATGAAGGGAAAGGGGACCGTAAAGGAAAAGGGAAAGGTAGAAAGAGCCGGAGTCGGCGAAGTGCGGAATCAGGGAAACCTTCGTTTAGGTGGACCGGGGTCAAGAAGACCCAGGTGCCTAAGGGTTGGTTCAAAGGTGTGTCTGACGGACTGACTGCGGATTATGACTATGCTGTTTTGGAGCTGAAGAAAGCCCCCAAAGTCAAGCACATGGATCTAGGTGTTGTCCCCTCTGTCAAGAAGCTCCCTGCTGGGAGGATCCACTTCTCCGGCTTTGATGATGACCGTCCTGGCAACCTGGTGTACCGGTTCTGCTCCGTCTCGGAGGAGTCCAATGATTTGTTGTACCAATACTGTGATGCCAAACCTGGCTCCAGTGGCTCTGGGATCTACATCCGCCTCAAAGAGCCTGGCAAGAAGAAGTGGAAGAGGAAGATCATTGGGGTTTTCTCCGGTCACCAGTGGGTGGATGTAAACGGGAACGGGATGCAGCAGGATTACAACGTGGCAGTGAGGATAACACCTCTCAAATATGCCCAGATCTGCTACTGGGTCCATGGGGACTCGAGTGAGTGCCAGGTAGCCTAAGACAACACAGGATCCCCCCATTAACCACAACCCCTCTCCGGTCCCTTCAGACCAACCTTTATACAAGGGACACCCTACCTTCTCTCACCCGCCACCTCTCATTACCAACCAGGGGCACGACGACTGCCTCTCCTCTTCCTGCCTCCCTTTTACCTCCTGTGCCTCCCAGTGACTCCTGCTAAACTGATTTACACACACACAAACCACACACACACACACACACACACACACACACACACACACACACACACAACCCACATGTAGCCATACAGACTCAGTGTTGACAACAGGAAGTCGTCAGCGTACCAAGAGAACTGTGGCTCTTCAGCTTTTCTAATTTATTTGCTTAAAAAACAACTAAGAAAAAAATATGTATTGTATGTATTTACAGATCATTCAGATCTGCAGTTTTGCTTTCTATTTTGACTCTTTTTTTTTATAAAGATTTGACCTTTTTGGATACAATGATGGAAAGCGTGTATATTCAAATGTTTGTGAGCAAAGCCCCTGGTACATTCGTCTTATATTCCAACTAGGCTTTGTATGGAGAGACTTGCATTTTCAAGTGTTCTTCGCCACTGTAAAGGAGAGCCGTGCATTGGCTTTGACAAAAGACCCAGAATAAATTAATGTAACTTTTGTTTTACAAATGACCTATACAGAGATATTGAGATAACTTTAATTGAATGAGCTGGTGTTTTGCATTGTGTATATCTAGAACTTTTTAAGATTTAAGATTTTTGTTTTTCTGTCTACATAGAGAAAGGTTAATTATGGATCCTGGATGGATTTTTTTCTGATTTGTGAGTCCCACCATATTTCCTCTGTTCTTGCAACATTGTTGTGCACATAATTATAGCAGTGCTTATCCAGAAGACATGGTGCTAATTTATGAAACTGTAAACATTTTTATTTCTTGTGGGGGGGGGGCGGGGTGGACTTCTTAGAATATATTTTGATAGCCTAGTACTGTAACTATGTATTTTATGTGAGGCTACATATTTGGGATGTGTTAAGACAGGACTAAACCATTTAATGATTTACTGAAACTATTAAGATTTCTCTAATTCTAAGGGTTAAATCAGATTACAAAGGCAATATTGTTATATAATAACAAATTTAAATGTGGGATGTGATATTTTTTACTTTTCATGTTGTTTATGTTCCAAAAATTCATACGAACATCCTTTTGAATACCAAATACCTGAATTTAATGATGCAGATTGAAGACTACCAACCATTAAACCAAGATTACTACTTGTGTGTGTGTGTGTTTGTGATGATCCTGATTACAAAAAATTATCTTAAATTATTATTTAACTAGTTTGTGGATAACAATTAGCCGGATTATTTTGCTAGGGGACACCAGTGCTATTGTTTGTTGTTGGGCCCCTTTTGATGCCCCCAACCTCTGGCCTGCTCATAGACTGTAAAAAAATAGTGGACGTAGCAGCAGTGAGGTTACCCATTGGTTTGTGGACTACCCCTTTGAATCCACTAGTTTTTTGAAACTGGACATGACAATGTTTGACGAGAGGCTGGAGCTGGGAAGGAAGATGGAGCCAAGCTAGTGTTGTTTATGGTTGTAATGGTGCTCAACGCTAAGCTAAACGCTATAGAGAGGACATTTTCAACCCTTCTAAAGCGATTCATCCAGTGGAGATTCACTGGTAGTTAAACACATGCCTCCAGGTACTGGCGACGTTCATCTGCATGTACAGCAGTGCACAGAAAATCAGCAAACTTTCCCCTAAGTTACCAGCTAACGCTAGCGGTAGCTGGCTAGCTTGATGCTGAACAAGACATTTTTAGCCAACCCAAATGTTCAAATCAACTTTGATGTAGTAAAAATACACAGTGAGAGGGTCAAAGTTTAAAGACGAAGACATGGACAGCACCCAAAAACAAGTTCACGGCTATGTTAATGCACACAGTGCCATGGATACGTGCCTGCTAAGTTTCTGTCCGGATTAACAGATATTGTAATTAAGTGGTCTGAGAGAAAACAAGATTCTGCACCTCCTCTGGGCCCGGTTTTCAGGCTTTAGAAAATCTAGCTGTGCCGGGAGACTTTGGCCAATCACAGGTCATTTTAGAGAGAGAGCGTTCCTATTGGCTGTTGTGCACATGCAAACAGAGAGGGGAGAGGGCGAGCTACAGGGATATTTCTTAAATATTGTGGCATTTCTTTGCTTTCTACCTACTGCAGCTTTAACATAACCACATGTAGGGAATATGTAGCAATGAATAAAATGGCATATCAATAAACTAATATATAGGTAAAAATGCAAGATCTGCATTAATCTGTATTGCACTGTAGTGATGTAAATTTCCTTACAAATGTGCGATTAATGACATGACCATGGGGCCTATAGAGGGTCTTTACCAAGTTGGTAATCTGGCCTTGGACATGAACATACTTTTGATGTGGTGGGATATACAAACGTAGATTAATGAAATACTCCTTCATACTGACATTTTATATAATCTCTGTGATATGGAAGAAAAGAAATCCTTCATGGGCAGTTCAATCCGTCATTGAATTTATTGCACCTCAAAGGGCTTACATGCACTGGGGAGGGCCATCGTAAATAAAATAAATTTACAACTAAACAAAAATACAATTTCAATTATTCAGTAATGAAAAAAAGTTAATAATCTCCCATTATTTTCTCTGAATCATATCAGATTCTCACAACCAATTGCTTATTCAGTCCACTGAAAAAGATAACACAGACAGTACGCTTTACATTAGTCTGATTTACAGCAAAGGACTGGGGGCCTCTGGTGTTACACAGCTGTCCAAATGCATATTATCAACATGTTCATTCCATTGTAAGTCTGCGGGAACCAAGGACTTTTGTGTTAAGATGCTTTTGGGAACCAGATCATGGCTAGACGGACAGTGGCATCCAGCACTGATCAAATAAACAACTTGAACAAGTTATGTTCAGACAGCAATCAAATGAGATTCTCCTTTGTCAAATATCATTGTGCATCGTAATTATAATATTGTCATTGTCCCATTTTGTCTAACAGCAGTGTGTGGTACAGGTAAGTAACATGGAACTTAAAGGAACCCTGTGGAGTTTTTGACCACTAGTAGCACTATGAAGCAACGTATTGATGAGCAGCACCCCGTATTGTATGTAAATAACGTAGGTTTCATCCGCTTTAGACACCCAATGCTTTTTTTGGTGGGAAACAAACAGAACTTTGTTTAGGAAAAAAAACTCGATAGGGTACCTTTAATATGTGCCTGTATCTGACTTGACCACTGATGTCCTTTTCTGCTGGAGCACCATGTTGATTGTCTGCTATTCTTTGAAATCTTTTGTATTGATTTGATCTGTCTGAACATTTCGGTTCACAAGTTCGGTATGGCAATGTTAATATCTTACTCTAAATACAAAATAATCATACTGACCTGGTCATAGTTACAATGAAAGCACAGGCAACAGACATACTCACATGTGTAGTGTCAAACCGCAGATAGAAACAGGTACAGATATTTTAAAAGGAACAGTTTCAGTTGACCTCTCTGACGAATATCTAAAGATCGTCGTAAGATATGTTTTTTGATAGCATTGCCAGCAAATATCGACATGCATTCTGGAGGATTATTAACAGAAACGGAACATATGAATAACATTGGACAGAAAGACAAATAAAGAAACATAGAAAAACAGCCACAAGTAAAAAAAGAAACAAAGAAAAAAGGATCACTTGGTGGTCTGGTATGATTCAGAAGCTCATGGAAGTTTCTTAATATACAGTATATTAATCATGTAACGATATTCATATTTGTTTCCAAATACTTTCAAAAGATGACGGGAAATAGAAGGATACTCACACGACTTCTTACAATTTCATGTCAGATTCACATTTATATTTCTCTTCAACAGACATACAGAATAGAGACGTAATCCTCGCCACAGAAATCTATATACATCAACGAGGACCTTTTCTGTAAACCAACACACAACATGTTTCTCCAAAAATCTACCGGGGCTTCGTTTACCACTCTAATCCAATCAGAGTGGGACAAAGAAGAGCTCCTCCCCCTTTATGAGGAGGCGGGGACAAATATAGGGTGGTGGGTGGGGCTTAGGACACCAAAGCACATCCATCATTCAACTCGACACTAGAAAGAAATCTAAACACATATGCCTTCACTTTCTTTCACTTAACTGTTGTGGACTTTTTTTTCTCAGGGTTTTGAGTCATTTTGTTTAGACAAAAAGTAAGTACATCTACATAAGCACACACTTGTATTTTTCTTCTCATATATATATATATATATGTATATATATATATATACTGTATATATATAATCCGCTATGATTCACTTTCACAGTTTGTGCTACGACATCACACAGGAGACGGGTGGGGTGTTGATGGGCGGGTGGAGATAAGAGGCTCTTATTGGGTTGAATAAGCTGAACATCCTGAGATGTTGACAGACACCAAGTAAAAGGTGCGAGGGCCCTGCTCCAGAGAAGAAAGCAGCTAGAAGACAGGAAATAGAGAACACGTCATATGCTTCTTAATATAAACAGTGCAAAGCTGACAGACAGTGATTTCATTTTTGCCTTGTTTTCCATTAATACCGAGGCTGTGTTTACACCGCAGGATGAAACAGGGGCTCAAGCACTCCATGCACAGGTTCCCTTAAATAGAACTAATGAGTAGCCAATGATCCATTAAAATCTAATTATACCATGGTCTGGGTGAATCCTCAATTCTGATCGGCTGCAGGATGTCCATTAAAAATGGATATGGATAGGACGCCTACTAACAAGTTCTGGTGAAACTGACTGTTTACCGTTTTAACTTAATGCGCTACATTAAATATAAAAGAAAATCTGAATATGTTATTTCCAGCACTGAGTGTAGTCCTTTAGTGCATCGTCATCTAAACCCCACAGGATGGCGCTAACACACAAGCCGCAAGAAGTAAGTTGCACTGCTCCCTCTCAACATACTTTGTTTCACATCGATCATCTCTCATCCTGTTCACAAATTTGCATTTCATAGGATGGCAAAGAAGTGTCCGGTCTTACTCTGCCTCTGATTGGCTTACCCTTGTATTCTTACCCTAACCCTAACCCATCTCACTCCTCATGCTTAAACCCAACCAATCCAACCAACGAAGGCAACGAGTACTAGCCAATCAGAGGCAGAATAAGACGGGACATTCCTTCCGTCCTCAACGGACGCTGATTGGTTCGGTTCGCTGCTGCACAAAATGCTTTCACGTGAAGCCTGACCAGATGGATTTTGTGATTTTGTGATATGTGATCCTGCGATTCTCGCGTGATCTTGTGATGTCACGAGAATCCAGCTGCCATGCAAGGTAACTCTGACTACATACAGACGTGTACGGTACATACGTACTGTATCAATTTAGAGATATTCTAAAGTAAAAATCCTGTCAACTCAATCTGGGACGTTGCATTTAACAAAAATCTAGCCTGTATATGAGTGCACTACAGTTGTAGCATCGGCAGATTTAACTGTATCACGAGATAACGGCCGGTCTCGGCTTCTGTAGTTGGTACATACTGTACTGTAGATACTATAGATACTGTTGTGAGCTCCCACCTGGGGCGTTATAAGAAGTCTTTGAGGTCGAGTTCTGCCAAAGGGTCCTTGGGCTTCTTGGGGCTCTGGCTTGCAGGTCCCGGAGGAATCTGGGAAAAAAGGAAGAAAAGAAAAGTGCTGCATCTTTTCAGTACAACATTAATCATTTTGACCTAAATCATAAATGTAAAAGCATAAAAGTATAACAGGTTTCTGTATGTGTAGACACATTGCCTTATTGTCCACTGAGGGCTTTACTATGTGTAATGTGTTACCGGTGCTCCTGGTGCAGCGGCTCCAGCCACCCCAGTGAAGGGAGGTCTCATCATGGGCTGCCCCATTAGGGGCTGCATCAAGGGAGCTCCAGGCCCTCCTGCAGGAGGCTGGTAAAACGGGAATTACACAGTAGACTGAGATTTTTAGGGGAATCAACATCTGCCTTCACAATGATCTAGATAGTATATATTTGTAAACTGTGCAAAGGGTAACCCTGCTGATTTAACAGCTGATGAAGGTTCACAGTTCAAATTTAGAGAATTTTCCATGCATGAAATAAAGCTCACCATGCCAAAGCCAGGCTGTGCGCTCATTGGTGGCACCATGGCTGCTCCGGGTGCCCCAGGAGCTCCGGGGGCGGCACCAGCCTGAAGAGACAGGAAGAAGTGGGTACATCAGCTTAAATTGCAAAAGTGAACATAACTATTTTTTTCTTTTACCATGTTTTTACTTTGTTGTTTGAGATGTCTAGAGAAATGAAAATGTATGATAGCTACATTATATGAGTCTTTGGCTCTAGACTGAGTTAGCAGAAAAACTGCTTTTTGGAAGAAGTGTGATCTCATGGTGATGGGTGTGGTGTCCATGCTGTTCCTACCATGGGGGCTCCTGGTGTAGCCCAGCTTGTGGGAACTACATGTGGCATCCAGTTGGCGCCTCCTGTCAGCTTCTTCTCACTCTGTGGGTCCCTAAAGGAGATCAAACACAGGATACACTTACATACAAACATTTGCCATAATAAAATATTTGCTTCCAATGTAATCAAACTACTGCTGTTAACTTTCATCACAGAGTGTTCACGTTATGTTCTAATCTAAATAGCTGAGGAAAACGTAACAATTTTGTGGCTGTGATTTAACAAAACCAAACCCAAAAGTCAGCTCAAATTAGATGCAAACTAAACGCAAAGGGCTCTTATGATAAATCTAGTGCAACAAGCCCATTAATATATAAAGAAACCTAGAGACCTTGATTAGTCTTGACGCTATTGAAACCCATTATATCATATGATTAAAACACTTGGCTTTTAAGATTTTATTTTATTTTTAAAAACAAATTTACTTTTCACAAATCCACAAACATTTCAGCTCTATCGGAACTATGCATACATGTTTAATCCTACACAAGCCTAATGCATTCATAGAATTTACATCTTTAAACACACACTTACTTTTTCTTTACTCCAAGGTCTGAACAGAAGAAAGACAAAAGAACAAGTTACATTTATGTTTAAATACTTATTAGGAACAGAAATGATTGAGCTCCAGCAAGGCTGCAGTCTACCTCCAATCAGGTTGGCCAGTGACGAGTCCAGGTCTCCCCCTACGGTTTTGGTAGGAGGTAGGGTGGCGGCTGCAATGCCTCCCGCTGCGACGGGAGTTCCCATGCTTCCTGCTGCGCTTCCAGCAGTGCTGCCCCCGGTACTCTGGGGCGTTATGGCGGGCATCAGCAAGTCACCTAATCCATCAAACACTTGGGGAGAGGGTAGGAATGAAAGAAATCAGAGAAACAACAGGGATTACAAACCTGCAGATCTCTAAACTATCTACAACACAGGCAGAGGGCAGATATGAGACCAGGCAGTACGGTGAAGGGGACAGCATCAGTAGTCAGCTGTGCATCACATGCACAATGTAGGACTGTACTGTAAATATATTTGGGCATTCAAAGGGACAAAATTACAGCAACTGCACTCACTTGGCTAGTTGCTAACCAGTTTACATAGCCACGTCTCAGGAACTTAAACACGGACTGATTTTGGAACAAAGCACTTGTTTTGAACCAGGTGTCATCAAGACCAAAGAGTTTACAGGTTTTCATTCTAACTAACCTCTACAGAAGCATTGTGTTGTTGAAAGTTGGTTGAGAGTGTATTCACTAAGGTAGTGGCCCCCAACCTTGGCAGCTTAACATTTCAAACATCTATCCATTTTATCCCCATACCATTTTAGCTAACAATTTACATTGTTTAATACCTTAAGCTAACAAATTCAACCATTTATACAATACAACTGGCTAACTATTTCGACTGTTTATCTATTACATTTACATAACTATTTTACCATTCATCCATTGTTTTCTAACTATTTATCCAGTATGTTTAACTAACTATTTAAACAAACTACTTTAGCTAACTATTTTAACCATTTATCCATTACCTTTAGCTAACTAGCCTATTTCCATTACTTTTAGCTAACTAGCCTATTTCAACTATTTATCCAATACATTAAGCTAACTAGTTCAACTATTTTTTCCATTACATTAAGCTAACTATTTCAACTTTTTATCCATTACTTTTAGCTAACTATTTTAATCATTTATCCCTTACTTTTAGCTAACTAGCCTATTTCAACTATTTATCCATTACTTTTAGCTAACTATTTTAACCATTTATCCCTTACTTTTAGCTAACTAGCCTATTTCAACTATTTATCCAATACATTAAGCTAACTATTTCAACTTTTTATCCATTACTTTTAGCTAACTATTTTAACCATTTATCCATTACTTTTAGCTAACTAGCCTATTTCAACTATTTATCCATTACTTCTAGCTAACTAGACTATTTAAACTATTTATCCAATACATTAAGCTAACTATTTCAACTATTTATCAATTACATTAAGCTAACTATTTCAACTATTTATCCATTACATTAAGCTAACTATTTCAACTATTTATCAATTACTTTTAGCTAACTGTTTCAATAATGTATCCATTACTTTTAACTATTTAAACCATGTATCATTATACATTTAGGTAACTATTTCAATTATCCATTAATAAATAATACATTTAACCAACACATTTAAAGTAAATATTTTATGTTTCTGACCTCTGAAGTACCCAAAGACTATGGCTTTTCACTACAATGTGATGCTGTTTAATGGGCCACTTGTAAAAAATATCAAAATGTAAAATATATAAAACCTGCAGACTCTACTGTAGACTCTGGTCTTGATAGCATGTGGTTACTATAAGAGCCACTGCTCTAAAAGACCAAGAGAAAATAAATAACAATACAGTAAGTCTTGTCTCATGCAGGAGACAATCAGGAATCATATTGCAACATGCAAAGACGCAAAAGGGGAGACTTGTCCAAACTGCACATGCTGCAATGCACTGCCGGGTGGAACTCACCAATTACAGATTAGAAGAAGCAAGCAATGACCCAGCAGAGTGAAAGGGGTGTGAACAAGGGGTGAAGAGGGAAATTAAATGAAGCGGAAGATAATGTGTGTAGCAGAAAGAAAGAAAGAAAGAAAGAAAATGTGTGTAGCAGAAAGAAAGAAAGAAAGAAAGAAAGAAAGAAAGAAAGAAAGAAAGACAGAAAGATAGAAAAAAGAAAGATTGCAGATAGGGGTTGGGTAAGCAGTAGGCTAGGTGAAGAAAGCAGCATTTGTGAAAGTGTGAGAAGCACAAGAGAAGAACTTGTGAGAAAAAAAATCATTGCTAAAGAGGCAGCAGTGCTGAGGAGTTAAGCAGAAACAACCATTGTATGTAAGTGACATCAGCACATGTCAGTGTGTCAACCATGCAGTAGTCAAGCTCTCAGCAGGAAGAGATAACTAGGTCATGGTTAAGGTAGCTCAGTTTGAATGAACAAGAGCAGATTAATGTGCATTAAGCAGATGACCTGTGCAAAAAAGAACAAAATACTCAAAAAAATCAAATATTGCAATATTTTTGACCAAATACATTGATGTCATGTGTGATACGATATTGTAAGGTTGACTATTGGTGCTTTCACAAAGTGTTAACACAGTGAGAGTTTTGTTAAATAATCACTGTGGATGCAATGACTAAGTGGGTAAAGGCAAATAATAGAACAGCTAGAACAGTCTGGTAACACAGAAAATGACATCACTTTACTGTATTGCAGCCTGTTAAAACCAAGAAAGACAACACTTGTGTCATAACATTACTTTATATGTAAATTTTTGATTTTCTGTATTTATTGTTTATTTCATATTCATGTTTAATATGTTTGTTTGTTTGTTTATGTATGCGCCTTTCACCAAGGCAAATTCCACATAAGTGTACTTATTGTTGCAATAAAACCTTTTCTGATTCTGATTCTGATATCACGATATTACGATATCCAAAATTGAAGACGGTATCTAGCCTCATATATCGATGTCGATATAATATCGATATATTGCCCAGCCCTATTTGAAATTCTCTAATATTTCAGAAGGCATGACAATGAGACAGCTTACTAAAATGAAACAAAAAAAGGAAAACAAATCTTTTACACCATATCTAATCCACTTACTTGAAGCATCAAAGCCACCAGAGGGCACCGGTGTGGTGGTTGCAGGTTCTGGTATAGATGGTACTATCGGTACTGCAGCAGGTACAGGCGGTGCTGGAGAGGTAAGGGAGCCCAGAGCGTCAAAGCCCGACTCCAGGAGGTTGTTTTGCACCGGAGCAAAGGCTGGAACTAGAGCTGGGGCAGCAGTGGGAGCCAGGGTGGGGGACATCAGGCCTGAGGGGGGGGACAAACACCCATGTAACTGTCTGGCATATCATTTGTAGGACTGTTGTCTGATTCACTCTAATTCCATGTGGAACACACATTAAATATGATTACTGACACAACAGATGGCACACAAAATGAAATTGTGGTTATCCCTGTGGGGAAAGTCCATCAGTGAAGCGGAAAATAGTAACCATATACAGCAAAGAGAAATAGAATATAATACAGCACATTACTCAATCAGTTACAACACTAGATCTTGTTAAAAACCATGTGTGAAATATATGGTATGTATTAGAGTATCTGAGCAGGACACAGTGTATCAAGACAAGACAATAGATGAAAAATCTGTATGATATGCCAAAATTCTATTGTACTTTTGTGAACATTGTTAAAGGATTGTGACCTCTTATACCAAAGACCAATTTCCCCTCCAAACCTCTGAGGTGATTTCATTTAAATAACATTATGAAGCTCAAATGGACCACATTATCTAATATTTCACAAAAAAATAAATATTAGAGAAAAAGATTAATGAAATGTTCTGTAGCAGAACTTTGTTTTTCGTCTTCCCTACCCCATTAACATTTCATGAACCCTCAGATTTGTTACGTGACCCTATGGGAAGCTCCACCTTGACCAGCTGCAACAATAAAATCCTGCTTATGCATTGATGCATCAGTCTTAATGATGTAATAATGTTATATATATATACTACTTGGAATATCCCCTGTGACTGATATATATCTGATATATATCAGATATATATCAGTCACAGGGGAACGAGTACTATTACTTATGATATTTTCATTTTTCCAAAAATACTGTACTTTAATTTAAGATTAAGACAGGATTTTGAATGCAGGACTTTGACTTGTAATTAACTTTTACATTGTTGTACTGGTACTTTTACACAGGTAAAATACTTCCCCAGTTCCCTATGGATACAGTACTGAAAATTGTGCATTGTCTTTTTACAGTAACAAGTTCATAGACACCCAATACAAATACAGTGTGTCTAGGTGTGCTGGTGTGCTGTTACTCACACACAACAGCTTACTATATGTACAATACATTCAGATTTTCAATGTAATGTACAACTGCCAGGTGATACTGAAGCTTCATAGAGTGACTGAGGTAACGGTAATTTATTGTCACATACATGTATAGCAAAATGAATTCACTGCATTTAACCCATCCTTCATGTAGAACCTAATCTACATGTTTTCGAAGGCGGATCACCTGGAGGAAATCCACGCAGTGGGAAGAACATGCAAACTTCACACAGTAAGGCCCAGGACTACCCGGATTCAACCCGGAACCTTCTTGCTGTGAGGCCACAGTGCTATCCACTGGGCCACCATCCTGCTGCACGCGTGACTATGTTGTGTCTGTTGGGAATGTCATATTCTTTAACGTACAAAGATGAAAACACAAAAACACAAGAGCAAAGACTATTGGCCATATAGCAGAGACAGAAATGAGATGGGCGGGAAATTGGCTATGACATCACTAGGAGGTTGTAGGGGGGCAGACATTTTACAGATATTTCCAAATGAGTCCAAATCCACTTTGGAACTGCTGTATAAAACATTTAACCAGTTCTGCCAAGTCTGGGTCATTTGACAAATGCATCTCCATCATGACTTCCTGCATAATTTCTTAATCAACATAAAGCATTTCCGTCAGCCATTTGCCAGCATCCAAACTTTTTTCAAGACGGACATCTTATCAAAGTTTGCTGCACCTTTTAGCCTTCCTAATTCATAAGAAATAGGACTGGACGCGCTCATCTCACACAGACACTTAAAGCTTTGAAGTCTCAGTGCTGGATCCTAAAAGTGAATAGTCATAGATAAAGTTACTAGGACAGCACTCCAATTGAATATTTTTATTGCAACACAAAATAAATAAATAAATTGATAAATAAATTGGAGTGCTGTCCTAGTAAGCCCTTCTACAAACTCAACCATAATTTCCATAAAATACTTTAATGTAACACCAAAAAGTGACAGTGAGAGGAGACTCACCTCCCAGCAGATCGTCCCCAGGCCCTCCAGGAGCAGAGCTCTGCGTCTCCTCCACAGAACCACCGAAGGAGTCTGCACGGCCATCCAGTAATTAACAATGCAGCATGGAGGGCAGAAAGGGGTGAGAGGTCAGCACCAGACTACACACTGGGACACAATGGGGGGCCAGAGACAAGATTATCTTCATAATGCAAAACTATAACTGAAACAAAAATAAAAGGTGAACAAAACATCTAATGAAATTTAAAAGATGAAAGTTAGTGTGGATAGAGAAAGATTATAACACAACATAGTAAAATAACTTGAGACCATTTCATGTCTACATGTTGCATTGTTTGTCCTGGAGCAGGATTTGGTACAAAATGTGCAGGAGTGATACACAGAAACAAAAACCAAGAGTCTACAGCCATGCTAGCAGCTCGGTGAGGCTATACAGCAGTGCTTTAAGCTAAATGCTAATGCCAGCTTGCTAACATACTCACAATGGCAATGCTCGCATGCTGATGTTCAGCATGTATAATGTTTACCAGGTTCACCTTCTTTGTTTCAGTGTGCTAACATGCGAACATGTGCTAAGCTTAGGCTAGTTGTGCAGGTATTTGATCATGGACTAAAGTAATGAAAATTAATTTTGAAATAGAAAAAATGACACTGATTAAGAATCTGTGCATCCACTGCGATGTGTGATGCAAATAAATCATTGTTAGTACTGAGAAAAGTTTTTACTGACCACTGTTGACTGATGAGCTGCGCACATAAAGCACAGCTGGTCCAGAGGAGAATATCCCTCATAGCCGCAAGAAGTAGGGTTGCTGAGGGAGCTTATTATTACTATAATTATTATTATTATCATTACTGTGGCGTTACACCCCACTCGCCTGGTCCCTCTTATCCACCATATCCTTTCTTGTAATTAACAGCAGCAGGCGAAAATCATCAATATATAGACAATATTTCTATAGATTCCCATCATGTTTAATGAGTCAAGAACGCAAAAAAAAAAAAAAAAGAGTCAGATGCCTGTCCAAAAAGTTTTCTTTTGGATATCTGTAGCAAATTTCACTGTGATCCCATGGTTGTCAAGATATTTCACCAAAAACCAAAGATGCCAACCTCAGGATGGATTCAGAGGTTCATCCCCTGGGAACTATGAATGGCTGTACAAAATTTTGTGCCACTCCATTTCGGTCTGGACCAAAGTGGTGGACGACACACAGACCAACATTGTCGTACCTAGAGCCATACCATGCAAAAGTCCTCGAGAAAAAGATTAACCCCTACTGTTTTTTTACTCCAGTACGCTACATTTTCAGCACTACATATAGTTGACTTGAAAATGAAAACTACATATTGTAAAAGAAAAAAAAAAAAATCACCTAGACAGAGACACACGCAAACACACAGTATATTAATTATTTTGGGAATATAACCCAGTGCCTACTGCAGAATACTGTCTGTTCTATATTGCATTATCTGTCTGCAGTCTAATCCAGAAACTGCTGTTTATGCTTACACCTAGAGTCCATCGCCACATCTAGACACCATCAGCCTCACTACAAACTAGAAACATTCACTTAAGAACTTACTGTAACAACTGGGGATGGTAAAACAACTACCCAAGAGAGAAAAGTAAAATTATAAAATGCACAAACGACATTCAACAATTTACATGCGGCACATGTTGTAAAGAGATGTGTATGTGTGTTCTGAGGTACAGTACCCAGCAGGTCAATGACAGGTTCCGGCTCTGCTTTGGGTGGAGAGGGGGCCTCTGGGGTGGGAGCTGCAGCAGTAGCAGCAGCAGCAGCAGGAGATGTGAATGAGTCTGAACAGAAAGATGGGCAGAGACAGAAGCAGTACTAAATTACTTACTAATCTAAATGACTAATATTTGTCAGTGACAGCTGTATTTTTTAGGGGAGAATGCTTTGCTCATGAACCATTATGCCTGTTCTAAAAGGCTAACAGACATGCAGAGAAGAAGCAGGCACCCCTGCATCTTCACTGTGCATCCACATCCTTGAAGTGTGCACCATTTTGGAAGTACTGAACTGGTGTGCATATTGATGCAGACACCAGCACCATTCAAAAAAACGTCACGATAAGTTGAGGCTGGCTGCACTCTTCATGAAAAAAGGAAGGGAAAACAGTGATGCAGTGAAGATAAAGCAGCTAACTCACCGGTCACGATGTCTCCAACCGGAGCCGGCTCGGGCAAAGGAGAGGGCCCGCGTGAAACAGCAGGGAGGTCTAATTTACCAGCGCAAGCGAGAGGCAGAATGCGAGATAGAAGAAAACCATAGAGGTCCGGAAGCAAAGAAAAGTATTAGCGTGGCAGGTAGAAAGACACAGCGTAGATATAAAAGCAGCCACAAGGACATTCCAAGACGAGTGGGTTACATGCACAGTTCTCATACCACTATGGGGGACAAACCAAGACGTGTTGGGGGGGGGAAACAGTTGACAGAGGAGTGGATGTATGGAAACCCGAAGAAATGAAGAGGTTCCACACACAGAGAAATGGATATCAACTCCTGTACCTGAACCAAAAAGGTCTACGCTAGGAGTGGTAGCAGCTTTGGATTCTGTGGTAGGGCTTTGCTCAGGCATAGAATCAAACATATCTAAGAACAAGGACACACAATCATATGTACATTCAGATTCCAAGTCCAGTGCATACAGAATGACGAGTTAAGAAGAGAGATGAGGGAAAGCAGAGAGAGCAGCATATATTTTGATTATTAAATGGGTATGTTTCTGTGGACCTTTTCAGTGTAATGCAAAATGAAAAGAAAGTTAAAAGGGTATATTGCCAAATGAGAGCATAAAGACAACATTTTTGATGTGCTTTCGCTCTAAGAGAATGCTAATTTTTCCAATCTCCAATGTATTTAGCTAACAAGGCTGAGAGTCTACAGCCATGCTAGCTGCTACAGATGAGGCTGATGGGAATATCTTAAGTGTTGCAAGTATTTGGTCAAAAACCAAAGTTTGGACCTCTGGGGAACATGAATATTTGTGCAAATTCCATGGCAATCAATCCAATAGTTGATTTAAGTCTATCGGTAGAGCCATGCCAAACTTCACAAGTTATGCATAGTTCTTTTTCGTTTCATAAGAATAGCATATGTCCATCCATCCATCCATCCATCCATCCATCCATCCATCCATCCATCCATTCATCCACCCACCCTTCCACCCATCTACCCATCCATCCATCCATCCATCCACCCACCCTTCCACCCATCTACCTATCCATCCATCCATCCATCCATCCATCCATCCACCCACCCTTCCATCCATCTACCCATCCACCCACCCTTCCATCCAGCCATCCATCCATCCATCCACTCACCCACCCACCCTTCCATCCATCTTCCCATCCATCCATCCATCTACCCATCCATCCATCCATCCATTATCTATGCCCACTTATTCTGTGCAGGGTCACAGGGGGCTGGATGCCCTCCCAGCTCACACTGGGCAGCTTTAAATTGACAATTTGGAGTCACTAACCGGAACACTTGAATGAAAACCCATAGCAAATTTCAAATTCTGACATTGAGCAATATTCCCTTTTATCTAAACTGCATAAGCTACAATAAAGCATTCTCAGCTGTCAGTTTCAAAAATGGTCACAAGCAGGAAAAGAAAACAATTTTCTTCCCTCTAAGTCAGTCTGTTTGTTAGTATTAGGTTAATAATCAAAACAAGTTGAGCAACCTCTGTTAATAAAAAAGAGATACTTGTCCATTTTGTCTCAATAGATCAAATTAAAACTAAGATTTTGGTCCCCAAACAATAATCAATTAATGGAATGGCTTATGAAATGGGTTACACAATTGACTCCATTGTGGATTTTTTTCAAATAATTAAATTCTGCAGAGGAGGTCAAGATGCTTGATTAACTTGATTAAATGATCTGCATCTAAAAGGAAAGGCATCATGGAAAATAGAAAAAACAAATCTGAAATGTAGGGACTGTGCAGGTTATCATCATGGCCACTACTGTCATCATCATCATCACTAGCAAGAGCAACACAGTCATCATCATTATCAAAATCGATATCATCGTCATCATAATGCAGGACAATGCAGTGAGAGGCATAATGAGAGCAACAGGACTTTACCACCAAAGATATCTAGAGTCGGAGCGGCTGCAGACTCTATGGTGGTGGTGTCGGTGGTGGTGGTGGAAGAAGGGGTGAGGACAGCGGGGGCTGCGATGGGGACGACGATGGTCGGCGCCTCACTAGAGGTGGGAGGGGTTGCGGCGGTGGCCCCCATGTCGGTGGGCCTCATAGCGAACAGGTCCAGCTCTGGAGCAATGTCCCCACTCCCCTCCGTCGTAGCAAAGGGGTCTTCAGGAAGAGCAGCAGGGGGGTGGTGTTGATGGGTTAGGGGGGAGTATGATTAGAGAAGAAGGGAAGGGGATGGTGGGTTGATGAAGAAGGGAAGGGGGGGGAGGGGATTGAGGGTTTGTTAAAGCAACAAACACTGTAAAAAGCATATTTGTGTGAGGCAAGACGCCTCTGAAGCTCCAAATCAAGGTTAGATACAAAGAAAGTAAACCAAGCACACGGTCACTCGTTAACTTCAGAACTGCATCCATAAGCTACAACAGATAGTGGGGAACAATTCTTCAGTTACTAATTACTGACTACAGCTGGACCACTTTTGGTTGACTGGCCCATTGGCCATTTAGTTTTTTTAACTTATGAGAACACCCAAATCATCCAAATGTCCCTTATACTGTACACTGCTGGCTATGTGACAATACCAACATGTTGGTCCAAGAGGATTAGCGATATTGGGCCGCAAACACTGTAAAATTAGAAAACTATGACATGGGATCTTGCACCTGATAAAAGTGATTAACGTTAAAGAAATTGCTTTCGACTTGGATCAACAACCCACAGACCGAGACCTGTTTTAGCCAGATACTCATCCAGGCATCAATTTAATCATGTTGACTAAAAAATCCAATCAAAACCAAAACATTTGACTATGTATTAAATCTCTATTTCTTATTCAGTCCACTAAAAAGAAAATGTTTACCTGCATAATTCTTTAGTGAACAACAGAAAATGACTGTGAGGCTGTACAGCGGTGCTTTGAGCTAAATGCTAAAGTCAGCAGGCTAACAAGATCCACAATTACTATGCTAACATGCTGATGTTTGGCAAGTTCACCATCTTTGTTCGGCCTGTTAGCATGCTAACACTGGCTATCAAAAAACACAAAGTACAGCTGAGGCTGATGGGAATGTTATTAGTTTTGCAGGTATTTGGTCACAAAACAGTATTATAGTATTAAACAGCATACAGTATTGGTCCTAGTATTGTGACCTAATGACAGAGGTACAAAGTCAGGGACTCACCAAAGTCATTCATCCTCTGGTAACTGTGGATTTCTGTACCAATGTGTTTGCCAGACATAGCAAGAAACACTGGAGATGGGGGGGGTCACATGGATAATTTAAGAGCCTACGCATATTCTCATCACTGAAAAGGGTAAGCTGACCAATAGGAAACAGTTTCAAAACTGGGTGTGTCCTTTCTACACCACAGAATACAGTAGGTCAAGTGTGGGCGCAGAATAAAGTTAATGGCGAAGCATGTTAAATAAACTGCAACTGTTTGTTACTGCTATGGTTAGTATGATATGCACAGACTAGATGTACCATAAAGGAGTACATTGCATGTATTTAAAAAATTACATGGACATTACATAGATTGCTCCAGTCATTGTCCTGTGATACATCCAAGGCCAAATAGAGAGTAAATAGAGGGGGTTTTTTTTTAAAGAAAAATGGCTCAACAATGATTAAAATAATCCTCATCATCCTCATCCATAAGTAAAACCAGGGTTAGGGTATCAAAACAAATACTACTCATTCTCAGACTGAAGTATAGATAATAGCTGCATTGTGCTTTTTACTGCAGTATTCACTGGGTGAATATTAGGAGGAGAAGAGTAGTCGAGATGAGGGGAGGAGAGGGTTCATGACTGGGGCATCAGAGCAGGATTTGGGGTGAAACAGTAGGCCATGAGGGCACATGTTTGTTCTACTGTCTCCTATGAAAGCAGCAGCAGCTTTGATATAATAAAAGCAACAGCTTTCACATTTACACACACACACACACACACACACACACACACACACACACACACACACACACACACACACACACACACACACACACGCACAAAAAGCTGTATTGTCACCCACCAGATCCACCAAAAGCATCAGAAGCAGGGCCCGCGGCCACGGCAGAAGGACCATCTCCTGGGGAAGGTGCAAACGCATCTAGGGTATTGCAGACGAAAACAGCCGGAGCGCAAAACATAACACCCGACAGACACATGGATGTAAAGAACAAAAGATGAGTAAACAGATGGAATGGACAGGGAACAAAAATGAGAGGTCAGCATCAGGAAAAAGCAGAGAATACAAGAAATATGCAGCCCAGCCCGATAACTGCAGAGAATGATCTGATGGTAGCATCAGTCACATGATGGGTTTTGAAGGGCTGCATAATGCTGCATTCAGAGAGTGCACCACCTGTGCAGGATGGTGAAATGAGGCAAGTTGTCACAAGTTATTTTTACTCTGTGACAAGAGGGAAAATGTCAAGTTCAGTGATGAATAACGCAAAGTCTCTCTGTGACAAAGAAACTCACTTGGCTCTTTTCAGCAGATACTTTACTTTTCAGGTGTAAGGGTCAAGGGTTCATATTATAAAGCCAAAATATCATTCAATGAAATCCACCTACTCATCTTCTTGACATATTTATGAAACTGTTAGTCAGACATTAGGGGGGAAATCATTGAAGGGTGATGATAAAAAAAAAAAAAAATCCCCATAATACGAGTCAAAATAGCAAATGAATTACATTGCAGTGGGTTTATAAGGCGCACGTCATTATGGTAGAACACTCTGATGAATGTTTAAAACATGTTAATATCAACACTCATTAGTGTTTTGTTGCAATTTCTGCAGCCTTAAATAAACCCAGAGAAAAGCAAGTAGTCCACGATACTGGCTCATATTTTTGGGATGTGCCACAAATGGAACGGTTCGCTCTGTGCTCAGTGCAAAAGAGAGTTTGTGAAAACTTGACGTTATGTCAGCACGTTAGTGCACACGGTTGCAACAAAGCAGGATGTAAAAACAGTAAAAAACGGTGAGCATAGAAAACCATTACATTTTAGGGAACAGCCCTAGCATTTGATTTTCTGAAGAATACATATCCAACAATGTTTGAAATGCCCAGAATGTCATTTAAAAATGTTTACTGCTCCTCTGAAGATATTTCCAAATTCCTCAAAGAGTTTTCTAACTAGATGAAAATTATTTGACTACCTAATAAAGAAAATGCACCTCTTTTGGTATGTATTGAGATTTCTTTCCAATATATATATATATATATATATATATACTTTATTTTGTATGTGTCACTTTGTCATTTTAATTTTATATTGTGTTTTTAATACATATCATCTTGTAAGTTTTTACATAAAGCACTTTGTGATTTCTATCTGTGAAAAGCGCTCTAAAAATACATTTTACATAATATTAAATTAATATTAGTATTAAAAAAAAATTAATAATAGCGTAAATAAAGCGTTTTGTTTTGCAAAAGGAGCAAGGATATATGTCATGTAATGTACGGCTATGGAAATCCAGTTGCAACTTTTTTATCGTGCAGCAGGCAAAATTCATTCAGATGTACAGTAAGAAGAGTCTTTAAGGTTTCTGGAAATCCCTTCAAACAGCAGTATGTGTTGTTAAACACAGCTGAGTCATTCAAAGATTGTAATTATTACTTTGAAAATCGAATGTAATGTTAATACATGAGAGGCACAAACTAGGGCTATGGTGCCATCTGCTTACTTAAATGTCATAATGTACATTTAGATGCTTGTTTCTAGCAAGTAAATAAAATAAACAATGCTTACATCACATACCCGTGTAATCTAATGGGACAAAAGCCTGTAGACCTTTTGTGGTTTTATGATGTAGCAATACATATAAAAAAGTGAAGGGAGTAAAAACCTATGTCCAATCCTATATGTACCAACTTTATACATAGGAAACCTATCAGTAAATCACTAAACGATGAAGGGGCTCATTGTAGACAAGCAGGCTACATTCTATCCTCGGACCAGACTGACCTCCGAAAAGGTCTATGTCTGCGGATGAGGCAGGAGCTGAGATGGGCAGAGAGGCGGGTGCCGGTGCGGCTGCGGCAGCGGCAGTGGCAATGGTAGCGGCAGCGGCTTTGGGCGCAGGAGTTGCAGGAGCAGCAGCCGCTGCATCATCAGCATCAGCAGACTCTCCCTCTGCTAGGAGAGCTTCAGAGGCTTCATCCGTGGCAGGCGGAGTTGCTATGTGGATAAACCACATAATCCAAACGCCACGACCCAGTCACAACCCCAAATAGAGAGAAATAGGAGAGAAAAGGAGATGAAAGGAAGACGGCAGTGTCAGAGAGACTGAAAAATGCAAAAAGACAGGCTTAGCAGATGCTAAAGGTGAAAATAGCTTGACACAAAGACATTGAGAACTTCAGGTAAAAAGCCAAGTGGTGAAAATCAACTGCCTTCATTTCTCATATTCAGTCTGTAACAAAGTGCTGTCAACAGAGTACTCACCCTCAGCCAAGAGATCTGCACAGCAGACAGACAGAGAGACACACAGGTGAGAGAGAATTCATTATTTTTAGTTATGGAGATGACCTGATACAATTCAGAAATATTTTATTTGCAAGCTGCCAACTTTATAAAGAACAAGCCAGAAAAAAGCAGACATGGACCGATGGTAAAGCCCCAATTGAGCTAAAAGCTGCGTAATGTAATTTAGGGCATAGTTGGACTGCGGCCATCTTCAGGGTATCAGTGTAGATGTGGGGATAAACAAGTGGGCTGGCCAAAGTGCATTAGCTTCATAATGGAAATGTTCTGTAATTTAAACCACATTGTCCAATAAAAAAAAAATTCTAGCCTACAGAGTCATTCTAAAAGATCACACTTAGTTGTTTCAGCTCATTTAATACAAATTGTATATACATTACTACCAACCATTTTCCAAAGCATACCATAGGTTTTTAAATTGATTTCATTCATCTTGGCTTTTCTAAGCAGCAATTAGTTTCCATAAATATTACTGATATTAAAATCACATAACAGGGACCTCAACTTCTTGTATGCTTTGGTCATGTAAAGGAAAAAAGTGTGTAGTTAATGGAATGAAACATCCAAAACATCAGCATCATCAACGTCCATTTGCATTTGATGAAATTTAAGTCTTATTAAATATGCTCGCCATTATAATAATACATAAAAGTTTAGACCGATCAATATCTATTTTCAGAATCAAAACAAAATGCTAGACTGTATTTAATTTGTTTATCAGCTCTGATGTAAGCTGCAATTGTTAGCATGTCCGGCTTACTAGCTTAGTAGCTACAGTAGTAACCAAGCATTACTTATTGTTATCGTTAATAATTGTTACCTTAATACATTATTATGTAGGGGTATAGGTTACGTTAGCCAAAATAATCCCTGTTCACAACAAAGCACATCCACTGTGTAGTATTCCCCCACGTACTGTGTGGAAGCTGGTCCTAGCTAGATCCTAGAAGCATTTTCTCTTTTAAAGTTAAAAGTGAAAACATACTGTTTGAAAAATACAAACAAGTATGTTAAAGAAACAGCAGAAAGTCATCTGGATACAGTGTTTTCAACCAATTTATGGAGTTAACGTTAGCGTAACTAGCTAGCTAGCTATAGCGAATAAAATCTGCTAGCTAAAGTTGTCATTGCAGAGGCAAAATCGCCGGTCGCCGGCTAGAAATGAGAAGCTACTTTTGTCTGCCTGTGTCTGAAATCATGAATCTATGGTGGAATTTCAAGGGGTGGGGTAACTCTACCACTGACATTATCATAGTCTATATGCACAAAGTTCCACTTCCAGGATTGCTCCGTTGCCGCCAGAAAGTCCGGCAGATGACACTCTTTACCTTCAACTTTCTTTGTGTTGGTATTCTAACCACCCGCGGCGCTACCATTGGCTAACGTTTAGCCGCTTTCCGACCAAGTAGTTACAGGAACGTAGTTATTGGAAAAGTCCACTTCTAAACAGATCTACTAACTACTCTCCCCCAAAACCGTTTTTTCCAATTGCATTCGCACTGGCCAAGTGGCCATAGGAACTGGTAGGAGGGGTAAGGGAGTGATGCCCACCCAGCCAATCAACATCGCGGTTCAGGCACTGTTAAGGCACCGGTACCGTTTTAAAAGTACCGCTTTAGCACCGGTATCCAAACCAAACAATACCCAACCCTAATATTGACTCTAGGTTCAAATGTGTGACTAGATTAAATATATATAATAAACAAATACAAATCTTAAAATCAAGTTCATAAAGTCATTTTCTTTGCATTCATTTGATTCCCAATCAAGATACACTGGTAAGAACTGCTTTCCATTGTTAATATGTACTTAAAAACAGTTCTGAAATGCAAAATAATAGAATTTTAATCATGTGATAAAACATGCAATTAATCACGATTAACTATAGAAATTCAACAATTAAGATTTGCAATTAAGAAAATGTAATCGTTTGACAGCCCTAGTCTTTTTGCGTATTGAACGTTCAAAAGAGATAAATGAAGTAAGGCTTACTGCCACGGTGTATGTCTTTGTCCGCTTCAGCACTGAGCTGAGGACAGCGACACAAGAGCCACACAGGTAGGCTACTGAGTCGCTGTCCTTTATTTGGCTTATTTAAACTGGCCCATCCAGTTTTCTGGAGGCCCACCTACAATCAAAATCCTGGCGCCGCTAGTGATTCTAACCTCCGGTGGATTTGTGAGGACTATGGTTGACTGCTCCTCAGATCTCTGCAGGGTAAATCCAGACAGCTTATCGATATTAGACTATCTGTCCAATCTGAGTTTTCTGTTGCAGGACTAAAACAACCTTTGAACGTACACATGTTCCACCAAAACAAGTTCCTTCCTGAGGCTATTTAGCAGCGGCACCGTAGCTACGTCCGGTGCTTAGCACTGCCCAAGATGATTGTGATTGGTTAAAGGAAATGCCAATAAACCAGAGCACGTTTTTCTCCCATCCCAAAATTCTGTGTGGACTAGCCAGACCCTCCTCCGCAGCGCTGTGGAGTAAGGTATGGCGATGCTAGACTAATCAGTTACTGACAGAGCAGAAAGTTCTCACCTCCCCATCCAGTCATGGAGGAAGTGGCTATAGCACCCCTTGAGGAGGACATGGGGTCTAGATCCAACAAGAACCCATCGTCAAGAGCACTAACCACAAAGAAAGAAAGACAGAGGGCGTGTTGACAGAGGCAATCCATTTCTAATGGAATATTGATGCAGCTCACTGCAAACACTGTGTAGCATTGTTGAGTGATTCTTACTTGCTGGTAGTGGTGACGGTGGGGGCTGGTGCGGTGGGGGTGATAGAGGGCGGAGGAGGTTTGGCAGGTGGCCCGGGGCGAGCAGGGGGCCCACCGGCAGGAACGGCAGGCGCGTGCCTGGCCGGTGCAACAACAGCAGCAGCAGCAGCAGCAGCAGCAGGCGAGCTGTTGTTGGCTGTCGCATCCTGCCGCAGAGGAAGACCCCCATTAACATGGTGCCCAACGCAGTTATGTAAGCTGATGTGATGCAACAGCCTTTTAACACATGAATGCACAATAAATCACTACCTGTCTGTAGTAACTGGTAAAGGCGATATTAAAAGTCTAATTAAGCATCTGCAGTTTTTACTTTTACTTTACACGCTGCTTTGTGAAGACCTCAATAACTGCTTTGACAATAAAGTGCTATATATAAGTAAAGACTATCATTACCAATACATTACAATACACACATGAAACATAGCTTACCTTAGTGGGCGACCTGCAAAAACAATGATAGCACATTGAGTTTAAGAGTTTAATGATGTGCATGCTAAAGCATAATGGCTGATACTGAGATTGGACGCAAAGTGACAGGTTAAGTATCAAGTTGGTGTTTTCAGGCAGGCAACATTTCAAAGCAATTGCATTTAGTACACATCTGCAATTAATGGACCCACGCCACACAGCTGAGTAGTAGCATCTTGGCCCGTGCTCGTCTTCAACAAAGCTTTGCTTTTCAACATTACAGACAGAGAAAGGAAGAGCTGAATGTTTCTGAATGGCATGCTTCTAAAGCTTTGTAAAAGTCAGGGCCAATTGTACAGTAAGAGGATAACATATGAATGAATGAATGAATAATATGTATAGTAATGGCAGCAGCTAAAAGGCAAGACGTATCATTGTACTGTGTCGATGACAACAATGATGCAAATTATGTTCACAAATGTGAGCATAATGTAATATTAAGAAGTGTCTTTTCTATAGAACTGCATCTTGAACAAAATTATAGTACACAACAATACAAATGGCAGTTGCTAGCTCAGATGTCATTTCTATAGAATGACTAAAAACGGCAACCCAAACAGAACAAAAAAGGTTATCTATCGATACATATGATGGTAAAATAATATTTAAGTCCTTTACTTACTTATCCTCTCTGACATGAGTTTAGACAGAGGAAATGACAAGTTAGAGAAGTAATAAGGAATAGTAAGGAAATAATGCAGAGTAGTCACTGATGTAACACTGATCAAAGATCAAACACAGGCCACACAGAAAGAGCTAAATCACTGTCCCAGCACCAAACAAACCCAGGTGCATGTTGGACTACCAAGCTATCCTGAGGCCAAATCACTAGAGACATGGATATCAGCATGGCAAGAAGCATTCAGCTGTATAACAATTACAGGATTATTGAAGCTTTAGCTCTGTGTTACTGCTGGTAAAATTCAAAAAAAGAGAACAGCTTGCAGATATATATATTGAACTACTTACGGCTTCTTCCCCTCCAGCGTGTTGAGGTGGGTCTCCAGGGACTCCAGAAGACTTTCTGGGGCCTGTTGAATAATAAAGAGAAGGTGATACAACAGGAACGTATGCTTGTTGTTAACACATTATAAAAGTCGGGTATGGTCAGAGAGGCCTGACAATACAGATGATACACAGTGGACCACACAGTCAGCGAGAAATGTTGAATAACTGGGCTATTCCTTTCCATCACATTGGAGTTGAGTGATGATGGCTCCTCGAATACATGTTTCTAAGAGTTTGCCTTCTAAAATCATCTATGCATGTGTGAAGATGCTATTGGTCATCATTTACAACAACCATTCTTACCTAGCCTGCGTTGTAGGTACCCCAGATCACATGCAGCACATTCATCTGTTACCATCCGGTGCAAAGAACATCTCATCCATCCAGTGTTTCTATGAGTGTGTTACTACTGCAGTTTCTGTGTGTCTGAATGTTAGGTGTGTATGTATTAACTTCCTCCCCTGACCTTGGCGGGATGGGAGCGCCTGAGGCAGCACTGTCGTATCCTAGAGCTGTTACGTCTCCCGTCATCTACGGAAACATTAAGTTGAACTACTACTTTGCCTGAAACAGGTTATGACCGTCTGTGTATCTTTTGGTCATTCGATTTTCATTTCATAAACAGGTATTAAAAAACAAAACATTTATGGTTATTTGATTTTCGTTTTAAAAGACAAAATTTAAAATTGAAATACAAGGCGTTTTTTCCTTTTCATGGTCAAAAGGGGATGAGAGATATTTAAAAATATGCTTTGATATTCATTTTCTATTTCATATAACAAAAAAATATAATCACTCGAAAATAGAAACGAAAAAAGGCCTGTTTTTTCATATTCAGAGACCGGATGTTGTCATTTCGAAGGCAACAGCGCCAGTGTACCAGTGTTGCTTTCAGCACAGGCTAAAATGACTTTGGAACATAGACTATTTATATTAATGTGTACAGTCTATTCTTTGGAACCCTGCTCTGATGATGCTTGAGCGGACTTTTATTTCAAAATGTCCCATTTATTTATTTCCCTCTCCCTGCCTCCCTCTGACTCTCCGTCTCTTAGTACCGGCATTGTGCAACATGACTCCACACAAATTGCAAAAGAAACTCTTTCAACTGATCTAGTCTCATAAAAGTCTCCGGTGCTGGGTCTAATATTAGCTGCTGCCGTTTTCTTCAAGTAGCAGCTAGCTAGCAACTAGCCATCAGCCCCGGTCCCCGGTGCTGACTGATTCTGGTCCGTGTGTGACCCGCGCTAGCTAACATTAGTGTGTTTTATTCATGGGTGTATTAAGGTTTTATTTCCTTTGGCAGATAGTGATATGGTTTGATGCACTATACCAGGGAGGCTAGCTAGTTGCTTTTAGTCTGAGTCTGTAAGATAACCAAACTTAATTTAAATATAACGTGCAAATAGGGAAATAAATGTGTAACGTTACATATACATAAAATAAATGTCACTGAAATAAATACAAGTAAAACATGTATTTGATTATATGCTTTTGAACTACATTGACTAATTTATATCTTTAAATGTATTGCCTCATTTATTCATTTCAAGATGTATTTCATAGCCATATTGTGTATTATGTACTGTATATTTATGTAAAGCGGTGCAAAAAAACATAGGACCAGTAGCTCAGGAAGTTGGGGTACAAGTTTCCCTCAACTGTAGAATCAGACGCTGCGAAGTGGAAGCTAACTTCAGCGTGGTGTCAGATGAGTCCATACAGTCTATGGTCACATCAAGTCTGAGCCATTTCCAGTGCAAAATCTCCTCACATTTCTTGCAGAAAATCCTCTTGCACCCCCATTTCCCTATGATATGCACACAGAGATTTCTGCACATGACAGGCTTTTTTTTAGCCATGTCTAAGATCACATCAGAGTAAGAATCCAAAGTCATTTTAGCCTGTGCTGAAAGCAGCACTGGTACACTGGCCCTGTTGCATTGGAAATGACAACATCCGGTCTCTGAATATGAAAAAACAGGCCTTTTTTCATTTCTGTTTTCTAGTGATTTTATTTTTTTGTTATATGAAATAGAAAATGAATATCAAAGCATATTTTAAATTTCTCTCATCCCCTTTTGACCATGAAAAGGAAAAAAAACGCCTTGTATTTCAATTTTCAAATTTTGCATTTTAAAACGAAAATCAAATAGCCACTTGTTTTTTGTTTTTTAATACCCGTTTATGAAATCCAGATGGAACCTGCGGATTATTTTTTACAGTTTTCAGTGGTGATCCAGAATGAAAATCTGCGGACTGTTTATCTGCTTGGGGTGGAGAAGTATTAACATTCTAAGTTTTATTTTAATTTGTTAAATTTAAATAAAAAATCTGCTAAACATTGTAATTCCGTTTGGCCCTTGTTATGATCTACTGCTGTACTTTTGGACACTGACCTGAATAAGACCTGAGTGATAACTGTCTCAATGAGTTCGTAAGCTGAAAATTACACCACAAGGTGGATGTCACAATGGTACATCTCCTTCAAAATATTACTGGAAGATGTACATGGCATCCTCAAAGATGACAGAGGTAGGTGTATTATTTTGTCACTTTATACTGTAGATGGCATGACCAGTGGGCAGTGTTGGGGAGTAACGGAATACATGTACCGGCGTTACGTATTCAGAATACAAATTATGAGTAACTGTATTCCGTTACAGTTACAATTTAAATAGTTGGTATTTAGAATACAGTTACATTGTTGAAATCAATGGATTACATGACGATACTTCTCTGTGTCACGGGTTTATTCACTCTCGCAACTCCATGCATTTCCCAGAAGCCCCAATATGAAAACGAAAAAATTAGCTATTTGCGTGATCACTGATAGAGGTAAAGATGGAGCCGGAACTGGCACAACAGAGTCAGGGCAGGAATGGTTTCTATCTTGGAAATTCAAACAGCATTTCACATTAAAGAAAGAGAAGAAAGAGCGAAATATAACTGTGCACTGCAGTGCAACCTCTGCTTGCCAGCAACCAACTTCCTTTCAGCGTCCAAATTACTCCACCTCCAACCTGAAGAAGCATGTTAAATCTAGTTATTTTTAGCCAAGGTTAGTCGTCTGCTGTAGTTTTACTGGTCACCTTGCTATTTTATAGTTGACATGCAACTTTACATTCTCCTACATGCTGATTTACTAGCCACAGAGCCATTGAAAGACTGACTAGCCCCGTTTGACATGTTAGCTAACGTTAGCTAAAATTAGCTCATGGTAGCTTAGACTGCGGTTAGATTTTTGTAGTATGCAGTTCGGGACTACAAATACAAAAATCTATCTGCTTGTTTAGGTACACATTCAGCCAGTTGGAACAGAAGAACACACCAGAATAGGCTTGTTTAGTAAGCTGGATGTGATGGCCGCATTCCTACTTATACAATGCAATTCAATGTGGAAGTAATCCAAGTATTCAGAATACGTTACTCAGATTGAGTAACATAACGGAATACGTTACAAATTACATTTTTGGGCATGTATCCTGTATTCTGTAACGGAATACATTTTGAAAGTATCCTTCCCAACACTGCCAGTGGGTGCCTAATATCCTGATAGTTGCTGTGAGATCATGTGATATTCTCCTGGCACACTGATAATCATCTTCCTTGTGCAGTTTTTCAGAATAATCTAATCAACATCGACCTGACAGCACTAACCCTACAAACACTTTCCTCTTTTCTCCAGTTCTCTGTAAAGTCATGCATTTGTCTTGTTGAGCTCTTCACTTCATATCTTGTCTTTGCAAATTCTGATATGTTTCTGTGATGAACGGCAACATAAATAAACCTTCACATGCCGAGAACAGGGCTACTAGGTATCAGTATTTTTGGAATACCAACCAAATGTGTCCGTGGCATCGAGTTTTCAAAATTCAAATTGGGAGGATCAAGCAGGGTACAAACAAACAAATAACCATAAAACGAAAATAGAGAGAACAATGTTCCAGCCCGCCACGATGCAAAGCAGCATGCTCAACCAGGCTAAATGGGACATTATCACCTCCTGACATGCATTTAAAAGAATAGTTTTAGTGATCCAAGCTAATTCAGCCAAAATAAAATAAGTCACTAATCCACTTTCCTTAATTCCCTGCTTCATTTTCTGGATCCATCCATTTAAAGCTGTCTCATCTATTATCCTTAAAACTTTGAGAGACCAACAAGGCAGAGAGGCTGATAATTTTTTGTCTTGTCACTGAGGTAGACCAATTATCATCTAGATTTTAAAGGGTCTGTCCTCACCACCAAGGGCAAAGAAGGCTGTTCTGCAGACAAAGGACAGATACCGGTATAACAGCTCCATTAGTGAAACACTGAGACATGAACAGGTGACGTTCTCGTCTGTAGATTCCAATATTAACGTTGCTGAACAATTTCCTGTGGATGTGACAGCAACAGGCCTTCAGGAATATGTTTAGAATATCATTTGATATGACGGACTCTGCCATCTACTTACAGCTCTAAAAAATAGCATGCAAGTGGATATGAGTGATGACATAACAACACTTCTCCACTCTACAGTCAGTCGGATGGTAGTATTATTCTGTCTGTTTTTTTTTTACTTTTTTGGGGGCATTTTCGGCCTTTATTTTTGACAGGACAGCTGAAGACATGAAAGGGGAGATAGAGGGGGAATGACATGCAGCAAAGGGCCGCAGGTCGCAGTTGAACCCGGGCCCGCTGCATTGAGGCGTAAACCTCTATATAGGTGCGCCTGCTCTACCAACTGAGCTATCCAGGCGCCCGATTCTGTCTTTTTTGTGCTGATGTAATTCCTCTATTATTTTTAACTGATATTTAAAGGAAGAAACTTCAATTTACAACTGAATGCAACAAAAGGCCATCTGTGGGCGTTGTCGTCCCTAGTCTACTTACATAATCCAAGCACTTAGCTTTGACTCAAGGTAATCTTGCAACTCTCCAAGCACATCTACACGGCTTTGACCAATCCATTTGAATGAGTTAATGCAGGGATCTTCAATGTTTTTTAAACCAAGGACCCCTTAACTGGAAGAGAGACGGAGCAAGGACTACCTACTACATATATTGTATAAAATGCATTCGCAATCGCATAATAAACTGGGCCTACAATAACGTGTAGGGCGGCCTAAAACCTTTATATACATACCTATTTGCATAGAATACTAAGCTATTAAAATAGTTGTTGGAATGATTTTATAAGTCTTATTTTAATGTTAAACATCATGTGGCACTGTGAATCCTTAGGAATAACTGTATCTGTGAATGGCCTTCCCACTGGCACTTGAAATCAGCTCCGTAATACGCAATACGCCCCCAGCGGACGTCATACTACACTGTTGAAAAGCTTCGGAAGCGACTCACAAAAATGGCGGAGAGACTAGAACGACTGATAAGTGTCTGAATGTACGATTCTCTATGACCTCTCTTATACAGATATAAACAGAAAGGCTGCTGCGTGGAGAAAAGTTGCCCAGGACGTTGACATGTCACATCGGTTAAATGTGATATAGCGGTATAATGTCAATAGTTCGATGTCTGTTGCTAGCTAACTAATTAGCATTAGCAGGTTTGTTTATCAGTACCATCAACGCTGGAATTGTCGGATAGGAACCGTCCGTAGCCTTTCGCAAGAGTGACATTTTTTGAACACATCCGGATGACCAACTGACACGATTTTTTTCGCACCGCACTCGTTCAGACCCAGTTCGGACCCATTCGCATGCGGTCTGCGAATCTCCATAGGAAATGAATGACTTCCGGTCGTTTCGAAGCCGTATCGGAGCTGATTTCAACTGCCAGTGTGAAGGCGGCGTTAGTGACTACCTTACCTACCTAGCTAGTTTGCTAATAATATGTTCATTTTTTAGGACTTTTCTAATTTTTGAAAAAAACTTTTTAAAAAATGTAACCATAATTTGGAGGCCCATCTGCATTGACTCTGAGGACCCCCTAGGGGTCACGGACCCCCTGTTGAAGATCCCTGAGTTAATGAATTTGAAATGTTCTGGATTTCCAACACCCCTTATCTATTTCAAATGTTCTACAATACAGTTACAGTATGTTCAATTCGGCATGGTGTGGATCTGTTTGATACCATTGGCTCTCTGTGAACTATCAAGCCTGAGTTGAATCAGACAGCAATACAGCATGCTTTTCATGCAAGTCATCCACACTGCCATGTCTGAAAGAATAACCTTAGCTATAGAGTTTCCAAAACAGAACACACAAATGCACGCACGCACGCACGCGCGCACGCGCACACACACACACACACACACACACACACAAACACACACACACCACGAATAGTTTAGAAGCCTGGGACTACTTCAGGAGCCAACAGCAGAAATTGCATGTCATCCTGGGAATCACTTATAGTCGGTGACCCAAAAATTTGAAATTGAAAAAAGGGCAAAAAATTATCTTTACAGCTGTTATGGAAACTCTTTAGCACAATTTGAGGATAGCAATCTGCTGTGCCTTTATACAGTTGTTGAACTAAAACCATGTTTAGCTCAGAGTTTTAGCAGCGGAAGACGCCTGGTCGGCAGCATTGCTCAGCATATCACAGCGTATCCAATCAGCTCTTCCAGTCACATCATCCCACTTCATCAGAGCGCCTGCTTGGTGTGCACTCGCTGTGCAGTGTGCTTCAATTCAGTGCACTCAGAGAGAGTTCAAATGTTTCCTAAGCTGTATGCTTCCCAAAGCTAGCTCTGCGCTCGCTACTCACACTCTCAGCCTGAATGATCAATCTGCATCTCTGGAAGTGAAAAGAGAAGGAGGGCATAGGGGCCATCAATCAACTACAACCACAGCCCATTGGTTGCGTGGAGAACGTAAGTGCACATAGGGCACAGAAGTGATATGTGTACTTTTTACAGCATAGAGTAGCTGTGTGTGAATGTTTCGTTATTATCAAAGAGGAGCAATAATGGTGAAAAAACTGAGAATAGCTTTAGACATTCACACGACATGCAGTAGTTAGAAACAACACTGACATGCTCTGTTAGTATGTAGCCTAAAAAACTGAAAGGCTCCAGTCATATTTTTTTGAAAATAAACAAAGGTAAGGAAACGCCATTGTCAATCTTACCTGGGTGAGTTCAGGTATGTCATTTTTGTCTATTCCCACTTGCTGTAAAAGAAGACAGTGACATTTCAATACAACCGTTACAAGCCAGACTTACAGTAGCTGCTATTCAGTGATATAACGTGCTCTGCAGGCTACCTCAGCAATTTTGAAGAATTCTGAAACCCGAGTCATTCGTGTCAGGAATCTTTTGTAGATCTCCAGCCCGTCTTTACACTGGCTTCTCTTCATCTGGAAAAACTTTTCTGGAAAACAGAGATTTGTGAAATGTGAATTATTATTCCCGTTAAGGTAAAAGCATAACTCTGGTGAAATTTATGTTGTTTTTTTTTTGTTAACAAATCCCATGAAAAGACCAAAACCAACAATGAATCTAACTGACTGATGTATTGTCTGTGTAACCAAAGCCTGACATCTCGTATTCCTCTGTGGTGCCATAAGGCTCCATTAATGTCCAAAGACATTGTTAAAAACACATAAGTGAGCCAAACCACTGCACTGGGTTCCTTCATTACCATCAACCTAGGAACCGTAGTTTATTTTGATTTGATCCCACATACAGTGTTCTGCTGCTGTAAATACTAGAGCACAGGATCTTCAGATAAAAATAGTCCCCCATCAAAGGCAATCATTTACCCCTGTGTACAGTACAGTGCTCAGCTGTTTCAGAAAATAACTTTTTTGCAACAGACAGAGTAGGGAATGTGGAAAGTATTTTGGTACTACAAATAAAAACATGTATATAATAATCTTATATTTTAAGGGCACCTAACTTTTTGTTCATTGATTATTTAATGACTCCAGTGATAAACTGAAGGGAGTGACTCTTTACCTAGCAGGTTAATGATGCCGTCATTGTAGCAGGCATATAACTTGATCAGATCTTTGAAGAGCAGGAGAAAACAGGCATTTATCACCCCGTTGTTCAGGTCCTGTGCATGCACCTGTGGACAGAAATAAAAGCCAGGAGGAACAGTGTGGTTAGGGTTTTGAAGATGAACAGATGGAGCACAAAATAGCTTTGAAATGACAAATTTCCAAACAGTATTTAATGAAAAAGATAATACAATTTCACCAAAGGTGGATATTGTCACAGGCTAATATTGATGTAATGTATAAAAGTACTCTCAATGGTATATTTTTCCAGCCCCGCTGTTGGAGGCATAGCAAATAGAGAATTTTATATTACACAGTAATAAGTCATTTGAAATCAACACCACTGACAAGGGCGTAGGTTTCGTTTCAACATTCACTAAGCTATTTCAGTGAGTCAGCATGCACAGTACCAGGGCCTCTCCTAAGTGGAATGCAGCCATCATGAATGGTTTTGAATACACCTGTGCTTTTCCTACTATGACATGTCAACATGTCTGCTGTGAAAAAGGTCTATTGACATGTCTTCATAGACTGTTTTTTGCTGCTTACAGCACTGAGCTTTGTTAAATCCAGTTGGCAGCTTTTATATACTGTGTTTAACCCTCAGAAACTTCAGTAACCTTGTAACATGACTTTGTTCCTTATTAGCGAGTGTCACTCACTTCAAAATCCAGCAGTGAGTCGATCTGGCTCTGCAGGGTGGGCATTCCTTTCAACAGCTTCTCTACTGACATGGTCCTCATCACTCCCTCCGCTCTGAGACAGAGGGCGACAGAAAGAAATAGAAAATGTTAGAATTAAGCAGCAGCTCGCAGACAGAAAGACTCCGATCCACGTCTGTCTCTCAACACATACAGTAGTAGAATACCTGTCTGTACCTGCCACACATATAGTATCCACCAATATGTCTGATCTCTATTCTTTAGTCTGCATTTATATTTTTCAGTGCCAGATATGTAGCCAGAGGGACCTTGTGTCTGCCAGCTAAACAGAGCTGTCCGCTCTGTGAAAATGAGTAATAACCCACTCTGTATTCATCTCTGCACTCAGTACACGCAGTAAAGCCATGCACTTGGCCCAACGCCGGGCTGGAGTCCATCCCACACAACGGCACCCCAGTGGGATGTTTGTTATTTTAATGGATATGGAGGGCAAGTAAGAAAGAGGCATGTTCTGGTCTCGGATAAAGTAACAAAACTAAAAAAAATCAATAATAATGCTGAAATAGTCGCAGGGCGGTGTCATGAGAAATGAGAGACGTTACCCTTTCTTGGCTCGGACAAAGTCAAAAGACATCTGTCTGTAGGCGAAGGACTTCTCGTTGAGATAGCGGCTGTAGCGTCTAATGAACGTGGACATGTCGTATCCTGAGGAAGACACACTCATAGGTAAACACATGCACAGTGTGCAATGTCAACTCAGTGCAGGGTATGAGTTGGCTCTTACAAGGCTTAGGAAAACAAGATGTTACAAAATTTCAAAATGTCTTGAATGCAATTGTAAAGAGTCTTTGCACCTTACACCTGTGATGAATATATGGGTGAGACAATGGTGGATTAATCTCAGTCTTTAAAATAAGAGTTCATTTTTAGAAAACAGGAGACGATTAATACCACTCACTTGTCTGTATGCCAAGTATGGAGCTAGCTTAGCATAAAGACTAGAAGCAGGGGGAAACAGATAGCCCAAGGTTAAAAGAAAAAATGCATCTGCTAGCATCTCTACAACTCGCTAATTAACATGCTATATCATTTGCATAAGCCCTACCAAAACCAACATGTAAAAAATAAGTTACAAAATCACACTAGCTGTTTCCCCCTGCTTCAAGTCTTCATGCTTAGCCTAGCTAAGCTAATGGCCTGGCTGTAGCCTTATATTTAACAGACAGATATGAGAGTGGTGTCACTCTTTATCTAACTCTCTTGTCTGTATGCTAAAAGACGATTAGCTTAGCTGAAAGACTGAAACGGCTAGCAAGTTACAAGGTAAACCTATCTAAAGCTAAATAGGTACTTCTACTGTAGTAAGTGGTTGCTTCTTATCTAACTTTTGGCAAGTGAAACTATTAACAACTACAGAGTTTTATTTTCTTTGTGGAATCACAGATTTCTTAGCACAATTTAGCTTTCTAAACTCTGAAGATACTCCAATCACCAGAAGACTAAATCTCCATGACAACAGACTGTGAAGCCGGTGTTTATCACCACGGAGATGGGTTTAATTGAGGGGAGCGAGGGATTACAGAGCAGGAACTGAGGGATGGATAGAGGGGTAATTGGGTTGGTTGTAAGTAACATTCTACTGTTGCACGTGTTTCAACACGGCTTAAAAACAGGTGTGAAATGTAGGTGTTAGAAGGAGAGTGGAACACACAAATGAAAGGGTGAAGGAATTGGCAATGGAAAGGCCAGAATAAAGGGATGAATCAAGGTTGAAAATGATGTAGGGTTGCTTAAATCAAAGATGGGAAGAAAAGTAACACCACCCACCATGGGAGCCGGTTTTGTCCAGGAAGTTGGCAAGGTTGAATAAGGTGTTTCTAGATGATAGGAACTGCAAGAATTTCTGCAGGAGAGGACACACACACAGCATTTAGTTTTCTGCCAGTCACTAAATGACAAATGGTGAAATAGCTCAAATGTTGGCAAAAAATTACATGAGAATTTTGAATTTCGATGAAAGAAATATTTTCATTAATTGAGAAATAACCATGGATTACACTTCACAGTTATGAATGAACATATTATATCCCAGTAGTCATGGCTTGTTATATTTGCATGATCATTTTCAAACAGCTGGCTCCTTCTTAAATATAAGAAAAGGTTTGTTTGATGTTCACAGCTATCTCAGCGCTTTCAGCATTCTACCACAAACCTGTGAAAGTGCCTGTAGCAGAAAAAGAAGTGGAATTGATATAAGAGGTGTGATTCTATACTCGTCTTTTTCCTTAAATGATTAGAGAGCAATAAAGGAGCAATGCTGCAGCCTTCATGAGTGGGAGGGTGTGAATATGAATTAGAGACATGAAGGGACCAGGGAATATAAAGACAAATAGGCTAGAACAAGCTGCTGATGCTTATTCAGTGGCTGCATTTATGCAATACAGAGCATACTAACATAAGGGGAGGTTAGGAAGGAAAACCCCTCCCTGAAGAAATGGTGAGCTTAACATTACCTCCCCTCCTCCCTTTTTCTTTTCACTCTCATTCTCTCTCTCCAGTCACACTCACTGTATCATCATTAGGGACAATACAACAGCAAAGCCCTGGCTAAAGACAGGCACGTCTCGAGAGACAGAAGACACACACAGTTCTGTATAAATGCAGTATATTGCCTTCTTAATCATAACTGCATTGTTCTCACGCATTTATGACACCACCACCATCACTTTGAGTGCTTACACAAATAAAAGATCACTTCATCACATCATTCACACACAAACTGAACCTATTTGTGAAATGTGTGTGTGTGTGTGTGTGTGTGTGTGTGTGTGTGTGTGTGTGTGTGTATATAAGGGCCACAGTATCCTATTGTGGCACCACCATTTACCCTCTCCCCCTGACACCTGCTGTGTCTTCTAGAGAGGTTAAAGCTGTTATCTTCATATCTCTAAATCTCTTTTCACCCAATGCATGCTGGGAAGGAAACCCCCCCACTCCATGATTTTACGTAAACGTAAGTGAATGACTAAATGAGCGGATGGCTTGATCTCACATTATTTCTTATTGTCTTCTCAGTCTCTATCAACTACAGTTTGTTTTCTCTTGCTCTCTCCTATTGAATATTTTAAAATATGTTCTCCTTCTTTCTCTGGTATTGCTGTATCAATTACTCCCCCCCCCCCCCCCCCCCCCTCTCTCTCTCTCTCTCTCTCTCTCTCTCTCTCTCTCTCTCCTTTGTGTCATCTGCATTTCAGTGGCAGCTTGGGTTCTCTAAAGGGCTGTAAACAAGCATCAGTTTATCTCTCTGAGTTATCCCTTGTTGTCTATTCAGAGCTTTTTCTTTTCTGTAAGGGACATAAACTGGGTCAGGGGGTCAGGGCCAGGAAGCAGAAGGCCAGTCCCTTTGATACTTCCATGACTACTGTTGAGGCCATACAACTATGTAACATAAGTAAAAAATGTAAAGGGTATTGTATAGAGAAGACCTTGGGGTGAAGTAATGCCAGTTACTCAATAATCGTAGCTTTAAACCTGCATTAATTGATATTTGGCCACTGGAGGGCAGCGTGACAAGCTGTAAACACAACACTGACATATTGTCACCTAATATAACATTACTATACACATAACACACAACAACTATACGATAATATAGATAATATGTGTTAGCAACAGTTGACCATTTACACATCCAGCAGACATGATGCAACATTAGCATTCATTTGGAGATGTGTTTCTGTCCACCTGATGAATGAAAGTCCTATATTTATTCCCCTTTTAGCTCTGTTTTGGTCTCTTCCAACTCCTAAGGGAGTTATCTGCATCTTTAGCTGCTTAATGCTAAATGGCTATAGTCACTAACTTCCATCTACCACTTGGTGCCAGGCAGGAAATGTACAGTGGGTGTTATTAAAACCTTTAGCTAAAAACAGCTGCCTGCTCTATCGGGAAATGACACTGGTGAGAGACCTGAGAGAGAACCAATACAGTAAAGTCTTGGTCCATAAAACCAAAATGACGCTAAAACATCTATGAAGGTACCGCAGAGTTGGGTGATGATTATCTGTGGGTTATTCACCACAAGCGGGCACATTTCACAGACTTTTAACTTATCGTTCATATAAAAAATATTGATTTAGTGCAGCTTTAAAGTATGAAAAATCTACTTATTCCAAACCATCTGACAGCATCACATCTTCTTTGAAGCTATTGACTTTTTTTAATGGCTGCAGACATCCCATCAAATGGAAATATATTCTAGATGCCTAGTGCATCATTTTATTCACATTTACCCAAAATTCAGCCTGACACATTGGTGTCTTTTGAAATTTTGGGAACTCCCCCAAATCTAAAATGTAGTTCTGTGGGTTTGAAAAAAAAGTCTGATGAGGTTAAAATATGAATTGTCTGGATTGGTGGAAATAAAAATGAATGAACTGGTCAATTAAAGCAATGTTAGCTCAAAACAAAACACATGTTGTCTTGTCTTATTTTTACCTAACAGAATTAACAGTTGCCCATTTTAACTGTGATACTAGTGTGCTGATAAGTTATTTCCACCTTTTTACACTCACAACATGGCTGAATGAATAGAGATCAAAACTACAGCTTGCACGAAAGGCAATCTGTGCTCCTGCTACTGTGTGTTTTGAGCTGGTAGATGTGTGGCTACCTTGGGTTTTGTGTGGAAAGCACCATCCTACTTTACATCTGACAGCTTCCCAGTACAGCTGTCTTCTGATGTCTCTACTGGGGGCTACAACCACACTACGGTGGTCAGTGGCAGTGGATCAGCTGGGGTAAAGTCGCTTACTCACTTCATCTGACTGCATTTTACCAGACATTAAAACCAGCCACCAAGTACGTACTCAGGTGTGTAAACAGTATGTGAAAAGCTCACCTCGTTGCCATGCACCATGAGGTGATGTGTGGCAATCAGGGCTTTGAAAACCACCACCCAGCTGGCGTTGCCGGCCCTCTCGATCAGCGTGTCAGCCATCTGGGGGACGTTCACATTGGTCTCCTGGGTGGCCTGGATCAGGTCTGAGAAGCATAAAGCAGAGGAGGAACAGGAGGTCAGATGGTGGATAATAGCTGGGGAGAGACACAGCGCAGCTACAGCATGTACAGCCTTTGTAATGATATAAGATGGGTGAGAAATGAAAAACAGGAGTGTGCTAGAGGTAATGCAGTGCAACTGGGTCTGGGCTCTGCTGCATTTCACCGCCGCACCCTTTTGCATCCTTATTTCAATTCACCATCTGTATTTCCCAGAGCAGTTTTTCCTCAAATAGGCAAAACCTCTGCAAAGGAGATATTATACCTTGTTTTAAGTGCTAATTCACCACTTTTACTATAGTAGAAAGGTGTTCATTATAAATTCAAGATCTGTCACTTGTGTAAAGAACATTATCTTTAGCAACAAACTCCATTACCATTATTGAATACCACTTGAACAAGTCAAAAGTACAGGGCCATTTAACTAAAACCGGAGGTTATACTGTATGCCAGTCTAAGACTAGCTAATTAGTTCAATCTGACAGGTTTGCAGGGTGCAATGTCTGTCAACATTTGTTAATTCCTCTTATTATGGCATCAGATACCTATTTAGCAGTCTTTTTGCAAGCACAAGGAGCTAGTTTTTATCAACAGAATTGACTTTGGACGCTGCCATTTTCCATCTTAATGAAATGTATCTAGATAAGTGTTTTCCATTATGCCTCTATTGCCTGGTGTGAGTCACACTAGCTACTGCTGTGTTCCTTTCTGCAGCTAGTCATTAATGCCAGCACAGGCAGAGGTAGAGTGGAATATTCCACAGCAGAGAGATAGAGAGGAACCAGAAGACAAGCAGGGATTGCAATGCGAATCAGACTTTCTACCGATCAGAATCAGACAGACAGACAGACAGACAGTGCTACAGTATAGGAACACAAAGGTTCTGAGAGACTGGCCTCTTTGATATGGTCGATCTAGTGGTTCAGAGACAAGACTTGATGTTACAGCAACATCTGTTGATTATTGACTCTATAAATCTATGTTACTCTATGATGATGAATTTAAAATAATCACTTTCCTTGGGAAATAAAGGTCATATTGCTCATTAAACAAACTGCACTGCTAAAAGTCACATATCCGAGGTTGTCATAATATCAGAGTTGTGTTAAATAATCTTTAAAAAAAAGTGACGAAAGCATTTTAAGTTACAACATTTTATTTAAAGCAGCACTAATCAATATCTGTGTGTGTAATGTAAACAGGTCACGGCCTGTTTTATAGTCTATGGTCATGACCCTACGGAGACTTTTCACTTGACTCTGCAATAACCCTCAGCTCTTTGTAGCTTAGCATCTGTTAGCTCATTGTTTTGGTTTTACGGCTGTAACTTTACTGTTTCTATTTCTCTCATCAGTGTCATTCCAAACAGCAGGCAGCAGTTTTCAGAGGAAAATCCTTTGATAAACCCATAGACTGTATCAAATGTGGAGGTAGTCTCCGTCTGGTCATCGCCATTTTGGCAGTGCCTCCCGGCTATTCCAAAAATGGGCAAAGAGGTGGAGCGTGGATGGAGCTGAGGCAGGCCAAATGAAGCAGTCTATACTCGCCCTATTTCACACTCTTTTATTATGCATAACTTTAAGCCATTATAAAATGTAAACGCTACCCCCCCACACCCCATACAGTTGTCACAAAAGGTGAAATTAGTTAAACATTGTTTTTTTGGGGCATTTTCAACCTTTATTTTGACAGGACAGCTGAAGACATGAAAGGGGAGAGAGGGGGGGGAATGACATGCAGCAAAGGGCCGCAGGTCGGAGTCGAACCCGGGCGCCAGCTTTACCAACTGAGCTATCTGGGCGCCCCAAAACCGTTTTTTTACCAGACTGTAAGCATGTTATTTCTGCTGTAAAGTTGGCCATTTTAACATGGGGTCAATGGGAATTGACTCACTTTTGCAGTCAGCTTCAAGTGGCCATTTAAGGAACTGCACTTCCGCGTTGGCTTCATTTTTCAGCACTGAAGGTTGCCGCTTGGATAAACCCACCAAACAGAGCAACTAGCTGGTAAACATAGTGGAACATTTTTCAGCTAAACAGCCAGATATTTCCCTCAAGAGTTGGTGGAAACCAAAATGTAAGCTAAAAGCTTACCACTTTTAAGTGGGATTTGACCAAGAGGACAATCTATAATCCGCCTATATCAGATACACCGATGTGATTGGTGCAGCTCGGCTACAAGGGCATAGTTAATGAGCAGCATTACTGAATGCCAGAGTGACTCGCTGAGCAAATTCAAACTGTGCTCTCGCGAGAACTCTGGATTTCCAGGGTAATACTTTGCCACAGTAATACCTAATAAATGAGACCAATCTGTAGTTGTGTTTCCTTCCTTCTGTGTATCAGCATCTGTCAGCTATAACAGTAAAGCCTATGTGAGGAATATCCATCCATTCACTGGCAGATGTGTGAGCTGTGCTCCATGGCAAACCTCAGGGCATATCTTCAGAGACAGTATGAGGAATTAGATAAGTATACAGAGTGATGGACAGAGAGGGACAGAAAATATGACCCACGTCATTTTAAAAGCCTTGATTCGGCAGAGCAGGGCAGACGCAGAGCAACCTCCGTTTAGTCCTGTGATTCATTAATAGTGGCATATCCATTCTGCACATTTACTGCCCGGAGACACTCAGGTAGCTGAGAGGTGTTTATGGATTTTTCCACGCTTGCTTAATATAGACTAAATGGCAGTACACCTCACACATGGAGCAATCTGTCACTAGTTAGCATGAGCAATAGCGGGTTTGGGAATGAAAAGGTTTTACTTTGAAATAAGACATGGAACAAATTGAATGTTTGTGACAACTTTTATAAAAGACAGTTTTGACAGTTTTATGTATAGGGTTATTGATACATTGTATTATGAAAGGATATAAAACATGCTAAAACTCTGTAATTGACACGTCTTAAGTGGAAAAAACAGTTTCATGGGAAGTTATGTTGTGTCTACTTCTTGGCCCGGGAGACTTCCTGGAGTCAACAAGCAAAGACTTAGATATACCCACACAAGCTGCAAATGCTCACTGGAGCACCAAATGTGTATTACTCCGCAGTTGAATATAGTTAAAAAAAAACAACAATTTCTCCTGTTTGAGTAAGGTTTGCTAAAAACTACAGTGCCCAGCTATAAAAACAAAATATATATTAACAAACGGGCTTGTGATAGAGTGCCACTAATAGTGGTAGTGGGTGGGGGGGGATCAGAAAATTTAGAAAAAGACTAATATATTGTTTGTTTTTGGTCTTTAAAGGGGATTTGTTCACAATAATTGTCCAGTGCACATACAATATATATTTTGCACATCCTGCACTAAACCATTCAGCCTCTTTTTTCTAATATTAAACAGCTATTATGAATATATTTGTTTCTGTATTTATTGTGTATTTCATATTAAATGTTCAACATGTTTGTTTATGTATGCAGCAACCAGTAGTGGAATGTAACTAAGTACATTTACTCAAAAACTGTACTTAAGTACAAATTCAAGGTACTTGTACTTTCTTTTCATGTCACTTTCTACTTCTACTCCGTTACATTTCAGAGAGAAATATTGTACTTTTTACTCCACTACATTCATCTGACAGCTTTAGTTACCAGTTACTTTACACATTAAGATTTTTTGCACACAAAACAGTTTATACAATACAATGCTTTATTATAAATTAAACTACAATATACATAGAAATACTGTTGAAAGTATTAGCCAATAAACACTTATTTAAATTACCAGAACTGTTTCAATTGTTTCCAGTTTCTAAAATAGGATTTTTCTGCATTGAGTTTTACTTTGAATAATTTAAGTACAATTCCTGATGATACTTACATACTTTTACTTAAGTAACATTTTCAATGCAGGACTTTTACTTGTAACTGAGTATTCTTACAGTGTGGTATTAGTACTTTTACTAAATAAAGAATCTGAGTACTTTTTCCACCGCTGGCACCAACCACCAAGGCAAATTCCTTGTGAAGTTGGCAATAAATCCTTTTCTGATCATGATTTATTTGTATGCATCTTGGAATTGACTTCGCATCCTTGACATGAAAAGTGACTCTCTTTAGTATAGAACATCAAACACTGACCAATGATTTTCAATCCAAAATGGTTCCATTTTGAAACAACCACCTTAAATTGTCAGTGTGTCACATTCCAATGAGAACCCCAAGTGTTCCCTCATTCACTCACTCACTATTCCCTATATAGGGCCCTATTTTAACAATCTAAGCGCACGGCATGAAGCGCCTGGCGCAGCTGCGTTTAGGGCGTGTCCAAATCCACTTTTGCTAGTTTGACGGTGGACAAAAGGGTCCGCGCTCCGGGCGCATGGTTCAAAAGGGTTGACCATAGTGTCTTCATTAATCATAGGTGTGTTTTGGGCGTGACATGCAATAAACAAATCAGAGGGTCATCTCCCATTCCCTTTAAAAGCCAGGCGTGTTTGGACCTTGGTGCATTGCTATTATGATGGAGGATTTGCACCGTAATATTTTTATTTGTAATCTTTTGCATGTGTGTGTGCTGCTGTGTGTGGAGGCGGGCACGCCCAGCATCATGTAAACAAACGGAAACAAAAATACTTCTAATACATCTCTGAAACAAAGCGAGCACTCAGGAGAATAGTAACAGGTTGTATATTATATATGTTGCATGTTACATTTGCACTGTTTAGAAACCAAAGCCCGCTCCATTTTTCCTTTTCAGTTTTCGCGGTGACTTCTGCTTCTTCTCCTCCTCTGGGAAAACGCAGCCATGTTGCATTATGGTATAGGGGAGTAAAATGTAGGGTACATCCTATGTACACTCAAATTAGCAGTGCATTGTGGGTATTTTATAGTGGATTATATAGTGAATGAAATGAACCGCGGAGAATTCGAACACCACTACAAAATGGCGAACACACTATATAGTGCACTAATTCCATAATAGGGACCGGTTTTGAACACACCTAATACATTCTTTTTTTCTGGTTTAGGATGCACTTTTCTACTTCCATGAATAAATCAAGTCCAATAGCCCATAATAGATGTATTTGAAAAGGGACTGAACGAATAATAATGCAAAAAAATGCATTCAAGGTCACTTTGCTACAAGACTGCTCGCACTTTTGCTTTCTCCATCATACTTTCTTCATGCAGTAATGATTGCTGTGTGCATGTCCTCTTCGGTAGTAAGGCAGCAGATAAACACACACACACACACACACACATTGAGAGGGATAATCCCTACAGGGCTGATGAGTCAGCAGCCTGCATCATCATACTCTTTTCATCTCTCTGTCTGTCTCTATCCCAGTGTGTCGGCCCGTCTGTCTCACTCTCTGCCCGTCTCTCTCTGTTTTTCCCACAGTGAGGGTCAGATTGCACAGCCACTACCATTTAACGTCTACATAAATAGTTGCCTCTGATCTACTGTAAAATCATGTCCCAATAAGCGTACAATAACAAATTTACAAGAAATCATAGCTCTAATTCATGGGGTAAATTATTTCAAAAATGATTTGTTGCCAGGGGGGCATTGCCTCTGCACTGCGAACAGTGATTTCATGTTAAGACGTCGCTTTTCTTTGTCTGTGCAGTTATGGCGGCCATTGCCGCTCGCGATAAACACTGCGCACATGGGGATCTTTTGAGTTTTATGAACCTTATTAATATAAAACCTTTCATGAACATTCTATTCAATGAATCACAGAAAGTAAACTGAGATAAGTTTATTAGAAAATGTGCCGGATAAAGTCTTGGGAAATATTTAAACATGCAGTAGAATAGAAGCTGAATCCTGTAGAGAGAGGGACAGAGAAATGGGCAGAGAGTCTCTGTTCTGATTGAGATGCTGAACAACAATTCAGCAGGAACTCCTGACTCACTGTCTCCCTCCACCTTCCTTCTCAATTATTCATACGTGTGAGTAGAGAGGCAGCCCGATAGTGTATGTGGCCCTTCTCAAGAGCTAGCAAACAGATAGTCACGCTGACTAACAATTAACTGCATGCTTGGATCCATATTCCATATCCTGTATGCTGCAACATACAACAAATTGAGTCATGAATATGTTATTGCCTTCCTGCCAGACTAATACATAGTGACGTACATACATTTATAGCAAACATTTCAAGCATTCTCAAAGACTTAGTGACGACGCATTTCTAAGACAATGATAAAAGCAGAAAAGATTAGATTCTGACAAAGATCCGGCTGCGTGTTGTCCCCTTTCTTTCTCCCCCCTTTCCTGTCACTCTCCAGTGATTTTGATATTGAATTTTCATATAGCTGGGGGAACTTAAAAAAAACACTAGATCAAAACGTAGACCCTCCGTGCCTGGTTGATGCTCACAACTCCATGCACCTGGTTTGTAGCACAGGCTTTCTGTTTGTAGTCTCCAAGCTCAAGCTGTGACATGTTTTCACAGGCTTAGTAGTATTCTCTAGGAGTAGCAAACTGAGCCTAATGTGTAAACATGTTCCTGAGCGAAGGAAAAATACTTCCCCTCATTTTGTACATTATTAGAAGAAGTCGGGTGATATAAATCTCAAACTTCCACATCATCTAGGTTTTGGTAATTACTATTTAAAGGTGCACTCATCGATGTTTTTATATTAACAATTGACCATATGGCTACGTGTAATGTGAAAGGGTTTGCTCGTAGTGATGGACCCACAGAGAATAAACACCCAACTTTGTATGTCCTCCTCAGCCTTGACACTGTTTTCGTGTCTTTCAGCTCATTGTTTCAGTTTACAACTTTACTGTTTTCATTCACTTTCACCAACATCCTTTAAAAAAAAAATAACTGTAAAACCCACTTTACGCTTCCTGCCCAGCATCAAACGGCTGACAAAGTTAGCGACTAGCTGGTGAACATAGTGGAGCTTTTAGCAGCCATGGTTTAGCTAACTCCTGAGCTTCCCCAAGGAGTTAATAGACTGAATGTTTGACCAGGCCAGAAACATGGCTCCGAATGAATACTAATATGGCTCTGCGTCTGCTGGATGTGTAAATAAGGAAGTATTTTCTTACAAGATTGCAATGTCAATTTTATAAGGTGAATAGGTGATGTCAAGTTTGTGTTTGCAGCTTGTTGCCCTTAAGTGGACATCAAATCTACTATTGCTGCTTTAAGGTGAGCAACCACAAACAGCAAAGCTACCAGTCACTTTCACATTTTGTCAATGTCATTAGCATTTGACCTGCTATGTGTTTTTATTTTCTTATTTTATATAATGCTAATGTTCTGTGACCCAGTCAAGTTTGCTGAAACCCATGAAGCTGACAGCCACCAATCCACCAGAGAAATAATGATTTTACTGTCTACACTTTACTGTGTTCTCATTACTTACTGGCTTAGTTGACAATTAGGCTGATTTCCATAAACTGGGTGTAGACTCCTCCTTCATTTGATTGGGTCATGTTTCTTCGTGCTCTTAAAATGCTGTGGAGTCTGTAATGTTCACAGAGCGTGAAATTAAATTCAAATGAATACTGAGATCAGAGCTCCAATGCGAATAAGAGGGCAAACAGATCTACTGGGCAAGTGCAGAAAGAGCCACACGACACCAAACTATGAGAAAAGCCTGATGGGAATATAGAATCAGTGAGCGTTGCTATAAAGAAGTGGTGGTATTGAACCACTGAGAGTAATTCATAATGAGTCTTTCCAGCTGTAAGAGCAGTTAACCATTTCTTTTATTATTTCTGTGGATACTGAAAAGTTGAATGAGAGACATTAATACAATTACTGTAAACGAAAAAACACTGTCAATAAGATTAACAGTTTCTACTGGCCTCTATGCTGCATTTTATGGGTGTTTAAAATATAACCTATAGCAGTGGTTCCTAAAGTGGGGACCTTGATGGGGTTCCAGGGGGTCCCCAGGGAAATAATTTAGTTTCACTATAATTACATCCATAAGTAACACAATGACAGAATGCTGACTGAATGACTATTTTGGTCATGGGTTTCATACACTTCCTATAATAAAACTTTTAAAAGCAAAAATCCTATCAGATGAAATGGGGGTCCCAGGTCTCATTTTTTATTTATTTTTTCCGTTTAGGGATCCTCAACGTGAAAAAGTTTGGGAACCACTGACCTATCGCTAGTTTACAAGATATCTAATATTACAAAATCTATTCCGAGTCAAAAATAATGTAGCAGCCAAACATGAGGCACATGAGGTCTTGTACTGGGGTCCTAGTATGACATTTCAGTCCCTCAGTGACAGCATACAGAACATGTCCTTCATTTAAAGCCTGGGGAGTTTTAGCTGTTACACAAGCTTATTCGTGACATGAGGATTAAAAGAGCCTCTAACCATATTTTTATATTACAGTATTATAGTGTACACAGAAACACAGGCTCGCTCTGGCAAACGTACACACACATATGCGCGCACACATCCTCCCCTGCTCTAATTTACAAGCACAGCACCTGAGCCATCATTGTGCAGCGCAGCGAGCAAAGACAGGAGAATCATTGGTCTGACATGTCCACATCCTCTATAGTGTGTGTGCGTGCGTGTATGTGTGTTTGTGTGTGTGTGCGTGCATGTGCGTGTGTGTGTGTGTGTGTGTGTGTGTGTGTGTGTGTGTGGTTGTAAAATGAGAGGGAGGAAAAACAAAAGAAAGAGAAACCTGTCTGGGTGTAAGGCACTCTGTAACAGGCGTACATGCAGACATGTAGCACACATCAACACAAAGCGACACTCGGCGCTACAGAATGCAGCCACATGTGAGTCAGCACTCTGTTTGACACAAGCAAAACGTATGCAATGTATGCAGCATCATTTGTTATGCTTCAATTGTCCGGTACAATTTTCACAAACTGAAATTGTACCATGCTACAAGCTGATGGAGTATGAATTCCTCCTTGAAAATATTTCCTGTGTAGCTTCAGCTTGTTATAGATTTTTCTTCCACACCAGAACGCTATTGTTGTATACTATTACTATTGAAAACACATCGAATAGTAATGTAATAGTGGAATATTCATTCCAAAACAATACAAATGGCCAGTGGGGCTCTTCTTCTCCAATTTCGAGCTCTGGTGTCGGCAGATGCCACTGAGCATGCTCAGGGATATGGTTCCTTGCTGAAAGTGCTTTTCTTGTTGCCGAGCTGCATGAAATGAAATATATTGATTATGTTTATTGTAGTCTATATCCACCACGTTCCACTTCGGGGATTGCTCCTTTTGCCGACGGAAATTCCACCAGATTTCACACATTTAGGCTAGATGATATCCGTTGCCTTGGGTTTCCATTGTGTTGTCGTTCTAACCTCTGGTGGATTTGTGAGGACTATGGTTAACTGCTCCTCAGATCTCTGCAGGGTAAATCCAGACAGCTAGCTAGACTATCTGTCCAATCTGAGTTTTCTGTTGCACGACTAAAACTACTTTTGAACGTACACATGTTCCACTAAAACAAGTTCCTTCCTGAGGATATTTTGCAGAGGCACTGTGGCTCCGTCCAGCACTTAGCACCGCCCAAGACGATTGTGATTGGTTTGAAGAAATGCCAATAAACCAGAGCATGTTTTTCTCCCATCTCAAAATGCTGTGTGGACTAGCCAGACCCTCCTCCGCAGCGCTGTGGAGGAAGGTCTGGCAATGCGATACTATGTTTATTGTAATGAAGGTATATGTCACTTGATGCAACAGTATGGCTTGTTTATGTAAGGGATAATGCAGCAAATACAATTGTTAAAGCGAATACACCCCCGACATGGCTTACTTACCAAATAAATCAATAATTTGACACAAAATATTGATTTATGTATTGCTTCCGCTAAAGAAAATAGTCCGTTCCGTCTCTACGGTTGGAATCCTCCGTCCATAGCAACGTAAACTCTGTAGCTGTTGAATGCAAATCTTCTTTGATGAAAGTGGGAACTGTGAGATTATTTTGAGTCAATCCCAAATTGACAGTACTCGCCAGCTATTTTTTCACACCAGCAGATAATAGTCCACAACAATTGCACTATTTACTCAGACAGCTAAATAATGCAGCTGTCTTAGGAAATTAGGATTTAGGCTCTTTAAAAAACAAAACTACATATTTATGACCCTGTAACTGTCAGGTTTTCCCACTACTCAATCTAGGTAAAAAAAACTATGACAACTGCTATGTATTATGACTGTCCTTAGATCTGGAAGTCACTGCTGCTGTTGAAGTGTGGACGTGCATGTGTTGTGTGGCTCTTTGCTATGGTGCGTTTTTTTTTGCTCTTTATGCTGAACTGGCTGACCACCCTTGTTCTACTCTCACACTTTGGATCCACATGCTCTATTGACCCACGCAGTATCAGATAACTGTCACTTAATACCACATCAGGATGCCCTGCAGCATCTGCCAAAACCCAACACACAACTGACCGGACCCAGATTTCAAATAGCAGCCTTTAACATATCAATAACTGTAAGTGATATCAAAGCTACTGTGTGCGAGTGAAGGCAAACTGCCAAGCATGCACAAATGCACCGCACGCAGCACACACATAAGCATCTACGCAAGCCTGCACGACACCCATGCAACGTCCTCCTCATACTTTTCATGCTAGATGGATTATTACAAATGTACCAAAAGCACCAAAAGGGGATATGCCAAGGTGGTTTCCTAGGCAACAGTCTCTCATATATGCAGTGGCATCAAGGATGCAGTAAAAAATCTTTTGAAATCATATTCACATAAAACATTTTCATTTGCAGACTTTTTAGAACAACCATGGGCTAAAAGGAAGACTGCTTTGTATCGATGAGTCTCTGTCTCAAAGTGACATTCCCTGTTATTTTTGATTATTTTCTTTTGTTTTATGTACGTATGTAACTGTTGAGCATTAGTTGGACAATTTATGGGTTACACTATTATGTTGTGGCGGCTGTAATGTGTTTTATATATTCTTTATTTTGTGCAAAGTAGAGTATACTGTGTGTGGACATTGGACCGGAAGCTGCTGAATTAATAACTTTTGTATTGGTGTCATGTACTGTAATTCCATGTGGGATGGGCCACTTAGTGGCATGACACTTCATAAAAAAATATCAAAAATATCATATCACCACAGGTGCAAACTCCCACAGCAGCAAGATAAGGGTCATCCACCCAAAGCCAGATGTATGCGAGTCATACCAGCCTTAACACAGCTGAGAGATTCAACACTGAATTCATATAAATACTAAATAATACCTTCCACATGCCATGCTGAGCATTTATATTATTTTCTACAATATTTTCTATATCTATTCTCATATTTCCTATAGACTGTTGAATGGGTGACTCATGCTGTGTTCACTTTGTGCTTTGTGAGTGCAGAGTGCAGTACAAGCCATGCTGCGTGAGTGATGCCTTGATGAGCTACACATGAACAGACCATGAAGGCACAGTGTTTATTTATAGCTCCTCTTCACCCTCAAGCAACATACAGGGGGAGGGAAATAAATACCCACAATGCACTGTGTCCCAGCGTAGCATAGCTCCATTGGAATCCAGACTGTGGAGACTGGAAGTGACATCTGAGGAAAGAGCTGGCATCCCACACAACGCTGCTGCTACTGCTGGCGGACACAGATAGCAGCACTGTCTTCACTGTCTTCTTCTAGCTTTTACATTTTCTTCAGCTATTGGCAGAGTTGTAGTTTGACTGTTGTGATGCAGCTCATGGGTAGAAAATCCCACGTTCATTCAGTTTATATAAGATGGGAAGGGAAAAGTGCGTTGGGTCCAATGTGAGGAAATTGACAGCGTTCATAACATATAACGTATATATCAGGGACATTTTTTTCTTTTTTGTGACTAACACAATGATATCAAAGTGCGCGAGTACAATTGAAGGCAAACGGCAAAGATTTATTGTAATGGGGTTGTATGAGGCACTCATCCATAGTCAGTGTATTACCTAGAACAGACGGCGGTCGGAACGCCCCCAGTTTGGAGAAGCAGGCAGGAGTACCGACACGGAAGATAAGCAATGTACTGCAGGGGACGGGGGCAGCACTGGCAAAACTTGTTCCTATTGTAGCAACCTAAAAAAGGCCCACCCACATATTTATAATATTTGCGCTGCTTTACCTTGCCATCAGGCAGCCCTGTCTGACGGGAAACTGAAGCTGTATATCCATCTAGGCTCTCTTCAAAGCACCAAACTCTTTTGACATTTTACTTCGCAGAGCACGGGAGTTGCTGGTCAGCGCGCTGTCTCAGTAGTTTGTTGATATTAAAGGGGGGCGTAGTTCCTTCCTTGCTTCTTCCCAAAATCCACTATGATCTCTATAGTCTTGCCGACATTCACGAAACAAAAGTTTAAAAAAAAGCACGTGCAATGCTGGGACATCTTCGACATTCGATAATGTCGATAATTTTCTCTCAGTCAACAGATCTGCTTTTCATCGATCAGCTGTGATCGCCGATCAGTCTTCCTTTAATTACTTTAATTGTACTTCTCTTTTGCCCAAAACTCTAAGTTGTGCTTACAGTACTAGCAATGCTCTGACAAAAAAAAATACATAAACAAATTGAAGCCAATATTCTTCCTGGGAGTCAACCGTCAAACATATTTTTCTATGTACATTACTTTTGTCCTCTCTACCGCCCCTTCATCTCCTGTTAGCTGTTCACGTCCCTAGCTTGGAGGCTTGTATATTTCTGTTGGGTGCAGGTTCTGCTCCAAGGGAGGCGACAGATACAGATATCCACCCTGTATGCTGAACCATATCATTCAGCCAAGACAATTTCTTTTTTATGGATTGTTAGGCTGTATGTGTATCTGTATGTGTTGGTGCTAAAATTGGTCGTTCCTGGGCTGAAAAAGCACAGGAAGGGAGAGGGTGTGTTTTTTTTGTGCATATTTCCAGCAGCATATGTTTCTGAGAATTATAGTTGCATATGGAAAAGGTCATCCCTCCCTCCATTTAACTCAACTCATTAAAACTACATTCAGCATCTATATAGACTGTCTATTCATGTTTACTGTGTTATAACTGATCTACATCACTAACTAGACCACTATTTGCACTAACTGTATACTGACTCTTCATTACATTTCAGCATTTATATAGACTGCCTATTTATATATATTGCGTTATAACTGATCTCCATCACTAACTAGACCACAATTTGCACTGTATTTTACTATATGTATTTACTGTATTTTGACTCTTTGCTACATCTATAGCAGTGTTATAGACTGTCTATTCATGTATACTGTGTCATTACCTTATCACGTTCGCATATCCATCGACTTACTTACACCTCACTTTGCGCCGGCTTTGTAATGCCTACTTAATCTGCACTTTATGTAGCCTATTGTATTCTGTATTCCTGTATTGTATTGAATGTGAAACTGTATGTTGTCTTGCACGCTTATGCTTTTCTTGGCCAGGTCGCCGTTGCAAATGAGAACCTGTTCTCAACGGCCTACCCGGTTAAATAAAGTTTAAATAAAAAAAAATAAATTAAAAAAAAGGCATTGGAGCTGTCACTTTGGTAATCCAAGCATGATCTGGACAAGCTCTGGCCAGTGATGATCAGTGATCTGGCCATCTGATCGACGTTGACTCAAAACATCTAAACCAAGCAATAAGTATGTAGGATCTGACAGTGTTATTGGAAAAGAAGACTTTTCCAATATGGTATTACCAGACTTTCCTCCACAGCGCTGCGGGAGGAGGGTCTGGCTAGTCCACACAGCATTCCGGGATGGGAGAAAAATGTTCTCTGGTTTATTGGCATTTCTTTAAACCAATTATAATTGATCGATCAAGTTTTGGGTGGCTCTAAGCGCCGGACGGAGCCACATTGCCGCTGAAAAAGAGCTCCGGGAAGGAACTTGTTTTGGTGGAACGTGTACGTTCAAAAGTAGTTTTAGTCGTGCAACAGAAAACTCAGATTGGACAGATAGTCTAGCTAGCTGTCTGGATTTACCCTGCAGAGATCTGAGGAGCAGTTAACCATAGTCCTCACAAATCCACCAGAATAGAAGAACGCCAACAAGCCCAAGGACATCCGGCCGAAATAAGTGACATACGGTGGAATTTCCAGCGGCACCTGAACAATCCTGTGTGGAACGTCGTGGATACACAGATGAAGAAAGCTTGAGCTGAGATATTCCCAGGGGTGTCTAGTGTTTGCATGAGTGAGTAATCAAATAATCTAGGAAGTCAAAAAAGCACTTCACTGTCACCGTTAGCGCCAGCCCGCCCCAGGAGAAAGCCCAAAAAAGTAAACAGAGGTAACACTGTAAGACATGGGTAGCCAACCACAGAACCAGTGCTGTGTAGGAAACACATGGATAAGTAGCTGAAGTTTGTCAGAAAGCACCTGCCTGCTTGTTTGAATTTTCAGATGCAGGACAATAAAGCTACATGAAAATCAAAACAAAAGGTTTGCTAAAATCCAATTGACTGTCCAAGTCTGTCTTTGGATTTCTACATGTATGTATATCACTGGTATCACTATAAACTGCTTATGTATCGTGCAAGAGTGGAAAGCTTGACCGAGACACGAACAGTAACGGAGACCTTACAAGAAGACGCCTTACCTGAACCTTAGCGAGTAAATCTCTATATATGGGCGCCCGCTCTACCAGGTGAGCTAACCAGGCGCCCCCCCCCCCCCAATGGAATTGTGTTATTGAATAGTACACAAACACAATAAGGGGGTTGATTAGTCCTTCTCAGAGAAGCTGCATAACTTTCAAAACTATTCCAAACTTTGTAAAACTATCCAAATGTTCCCACAGGGTTCCTTGCATCTGGTGAATCAGTCAGTGGGGGGTCCCTTTTTTGTGACACTTGACACCCGAGCCTCTCTGCATTATTGATATGTGGCCTGGGTGTACACATGGCCCTTTAATGTTTGAGCTGCTGAAAAGGCTGCGATGCTGCTTACAACAAAGTACTGTTTGCCTACATTTTATTCTGGGTATATGTGGGAAGCCTCAGCGTGTACACTCTGCCCATTTAAGTGCAAAAAAAATAGGTATAAAGAAAAGAGAAGCAAATCCATATAAAACGTCTGCTTAGATAGTGGTCTGAGAGCAGCTGTGTGGGAGATCCTGTTCCCAGCTCATTAATCTGGACACACACTGTCGGTAGGACCGTCCACCTCTCACACAGTGTTTGACATTAGAGAGGCATTCTGGGGCTTTTCACGGATACCCGCTGTGAGATCAGCACTGCAGTCCATGCTGAGCCCTCATCCAAGCCACCTCTCACATTCCTCTGTTCACTGCAACTCGCCATTAGGCAAGCACGGTATCATTATAAAATAGTAAGGCAGAGAGAGAAACAGAGTGGGAGTGGTGGTTAAAAGATAGAGAAGAAAAGGCAGAAAAGGGGAAACATTTGAGGACCAATTGAAGGAACAGAAAGGCCTGAAGATGCTTTTGAACATGTCTCCTCTTCCTTCATACTGACTCATACTAAACTGTGCTACATGCGTTGTTATTTTTTTCCAGCGCAGTTGCGGACAGATTTGTAAGATTTTGTGAATTCTTTAGAATTTAGGGATGACTCAGTGCTACAGAAAACACACATTGCTTCTCAGTGATGTTGTATTTCAGACTTAATTAGGTTTTATAACGAAAATTCTGGAGGGACTGGGTTTTATGCTACATGCTACAATGTGCATGACATAAGATATTGCTTGTGTTCTTACACAAGACAAATGGTATTAAATAGAGATATGCTCAAAGTCGATCTACAAGATGGGTGTTTTATCCAGCAGTGAGCTGTCATATAGGTGTTGACGATGTCCCAGCGCTGCCTGTTAAAACACTGGAAACAAGTCCTAACCCAAAAGAATGTAACTGTGAAGCAGCAGGGAAAATAACTAGTAGCAGTTTCAATGAATATATTATACACACTGACAGCATTAGGTCAGCAAGCACTTACACTTTTTTAAAGTGCTCATATTATGCTCATTTTTAGGTTCATGATTGTATTTAGAGGTTATATCAGATTAGGTTTACATGGTTTAATTTTCAAAAAACACCATATTTTTGTTGTACTGCACATTGCTGCAGCTCCTCTTTTCACCCTGTGTGTTGAGCTCTCTGTTTTAGCTACAGAGTGAGACATCTCACTTCTGTTCCATCTTTGTTTGGAGTCACACATGCTCAGTAGCTAGGTAAGGACTACTAGCCAGTCAGAAGCAGAGTATGAGGGCGTGCCCTGACAGTAGCTAGGTAAGGACTACTAGCCAGTCAGAAGCAGAGTATGAGGGCGTGCCCTGACAGTAGCTAGGTAAGGACTACTAGCCAGTCAGAAGCAGGGGCGTGCCCTGACAGTACCTAGGTAAGAACTACTAGCCAGTCAGAAGCAGAGTATGAGGGCGTGCCCTAACAGTACCTAGGAAGGACTACTAGCCAGTCAGAAGCAGAGTATGAGGGCGTGCCCTGACAGTAGCTAGGTAAGGACTACTAGCCAGTCAGAAGCAGGGGCGTGCCCTGACAGTACCTAGGTAAGGACTACTAGCCAGTCAGAAGCAGAGTATGAGGGCGTGCCCTGACAGTACCTAGGTAAGGACTACTAGCCAGTCAGAAGCAGAGTATGAGCGTGCCCTGACAGTACCTAGGTAAGGACTACTAGCCAGTCAGAAGCAGAGTATGAGGGCGTGCCCTAACAGTACCTAGGAAGGACTACTAGCCAGTCAGAAGCAGAGTATGAGGGCGTGCCCTGACAGTAGCTAGGTAAGGACTACTAGCCAGTCAGAAGCAGGGGCGTGCCCTGAGAGTCCCTAGGTAAGGACTACTAGCCAGTCAGAAGCAGAGTATGAGGGCGTGCCCTGACAGTAGCTAGGTAAGGACTACTAGCCAGTCAGAAGCAGAGTATGAGGGCGTGCCCTGACAGTACCTAGGTAAGGACTACTAGCCAGTCAGAAGCAGAGTATGAGGGCGTGCCCTGACAGTACCTAGGTAAGGACTACTAGCCAGTCAGAAGCAGGGGTGTGCCCTGACAGTACCTAGGTAAGGACTACTAGCCAGTCAGAAGCAGAGTATGAGGGCGTGCCCTAACAGTACCTAGGAAGGACTACTAGCCAGTCAGAAGCAGAGTATGAGGGCGTGCCCTGACAGTACCTAGGTAAGGACTACTAGCCAGTCAGAAGCAGAGTATGAGGGCGTGCCCTGACAGTACCTAGGTAAGGACTACTAGCCAGTCAGAAGCAGAGTATGAGGGCGTGTCCTGACAGTAGCTAGGTAAGGATGTATGAGGGCGTGCCACGCTAGCAGCTAGGCGAGCATTATAACGTGTGTTACAAAGTGACCACGTTTGTCTCTGAAGTAAAGGCTGGACTACAATAGAGCTGTTTGGAGCAGTTTGTGAACAGTGTTTTCTGTTGGAGATGGTAAGTCCCTTTGGGGGGGACTTTGGGCTTTTTCACAATGTAAACCTATAACATGCACAAAAATATATATAACACAATAAAGGAAAGGGAAAAAGCCAAAAAGCATAATATGAGCACTTTAAAACTTTGCCTCACCTTTACTGACATATTTCAGGCATGCAAAGAAAACGTAAAAACTGTATTTTAACTTTGATATTCTGTTCATGCTAGGAGTGAAGACAGGCTGTCTAAATGCTATTTCTGCCACAGTATTTTCCAGAATGACAGTCAATGGACACGACGGCTTCAGCTACTTTTGCCAGGAGACATGAAATCCTTTCTACACATCTGACTGTTTAATACCTGACGCAAAAACACAATCTCAAAGCAAATTTATGACAAAAGAGATGCTAAGAATAGTGGATATTTCGAATGGCAACAGCTACTGAAACTTGAAGCCAAGTGTTTGCAAGGGTTACACTGAAAGATGTTGAGCTACATATCTGTCAAGCACATCTTGCTTTGGACTGGATTGGCTTTCCTGATTTCAATGTACTGGAAGTGCAAACTGTGCAGGTGTAGGCTATGAAGTATGCAAAACAATACAAATATCAGATAGAGACTTGTGGAAAATGACTTAATACACTTAACATGTGCGCTAACACACATGGGACTTTGCAGACCCCCTCACCCTCTCATCCACTCACCCCATTTGAGGGAGACAGCCTGCCTCTCAAATGTGCTAACACATTGATGGTGACTCATGTTGGGGCAGCGGCACAGCAGGGACTGTTACGCTACACGCTGTGTACGTACCCTCCTGCTCACTGCTTACCCTCCTGCCCCCCCCCCCACACACACACACACACACACACCTGAGTATGATGGCATCTTTGTGTTAGAAAAACTGTTAATTGGAGTGACTAACGGCGGCAGAAGAGCTGGTGATAATTATAAAGGTTAAAGGTTACTTTATTGTCATTCACAAAAAAATCAGTTGAGGACCAACTCGTCTTTTGCCACAGCCTTTTGGTCATGGCGCACTGACCGGGCCCCCAGGAAGCAGAGTGAATATAGCGGCCCTTCACGCAATGCCCTCCGGCCCAAAAAGACCTTTTCCAATAGACTTACATGGCGAAAGAGACGTCTGTAAATCAGTGAGTGCATTTTTTTTCTACAAAATGACTCTCTTCACTATCATAAATTTCCATTAATGATTAAATCATTTAATCCCCATTCAGGTTAGTGAAGTGCTAGTCTATATCAACAACGGTCCACCTCCAGGATAGTTTCGGCGCCGCCGGAAATTCCACCAGATGTCCCACATTTTTGGCCGGATGTCCATTACCTTCCTCTTTCTTTGTGTTGGGGTTCTAACCTCCGGTGGATTTGTGAGGACTATGGTTAACTGCTCCTCAGATCTCTGCAGGGTAAATCCAGACAGCTAGCTAGACTATCTGTCCAATCTGAGTTTTCTGTTGCACAACTAAAACTGCTTTTGAACGTACACGTTCCACCAAAACAAGTTCCTTCCCGAGGCTATTTAGCAGAGGCGATATTGCTCCGTACGGCGCTTAGCGCTGTCCAAGACAATTGTGATTGGTTTAAAAAATGCCAATAAATCAGAGCATGTTTTTCTCCTATCCTGGAATGTTGTGTGGACTAGCCAGACCCTCCTCCGCAGCACTGTGGAGAGAAGTCTGAAAATGCTAGACTAGCGGAGCGCTAAACCAGAAGTAGCCGTCTCGGCCGGCGGAGGTCTCTAATGGTCTATGAAGCGGTGCCGATCGTCTGAGTAATATTTGGCTCGATCATGCTTCACTGAGCAACTTTTATAGGACTGAATGGGGCTCCACCATTGAACGCTGTATCAAGTTCTTATTATACATCCATGGCACTGACAGGAGGACTTACCTAACATACTGTACATTATGGGAGGACACCAGAGGAAATCCACGCAAAGACAGGGCGCAAACATGCAAACTCCCCACCCGGACAGGGGATCGAACACAGTACTCAGCAGTGCCAACTTGCTGTGAGGCGACAGTGCTAACCACTGAGCTCACTGTGACGCTCAATTCTTGCAACATGCACGGATAGAATCTCAGCCATGAAGGCTAATCAGAAACAAGGTCATTGTGATAAATCTTGGTGTAAACGTTGAGTGGATGTAAAGAAGAGCAAAGTACGACAAACGATGGCATACATTTTTGAAAACCTTCAAGCTATAAATCTGTCCTAACTTTCTTAACAGCAGGAGTATTAAGAGGATAGGGCAACGTGAGTAGCAGTAGATGGAGATGGAGGCTATTAGTAGTAAAAGAAGAAACAGAGCCATCTTCATTTGGTAGACATTCAAACTCTGTTACACTAGTTCTCTAGCTGTGTCCCTCTGGGCCGTAGATACCCTACATGTCCTCTGATCCATGCTCTGGGCCTTTGGGTTCACACTGAGAGAAGCAGCTCAGTTGCTATCCTGACCAAACTAGAAAAAATGAAGCCTTCAAGTATTCATTTTAAGCCCCTATTTCTGAGTCAGGAAACAAACAGAAACAGTGCTTGTCGCACATTCAGTTGCCTCACGGTGGAAGTAAAAACAAAACATAATCATTTGGCAGCTGCTGTTTTAGGTTAGAAATCAAGCAGTACATATCTCTGCTGTCCTGCAGCAGCAGTAGTAGTATAATTAAGTGGAAAATGTGGGCATCTTTTAGATGCATTTGCCAGATTTGTGTAATTCACCTAGTTCCATCTATCTAGATGGACAGAACTACTGCAGTGTCCTAAACGCAGCCCTGATGGAGTGTGTGACATGTAACTGGGTAAAGGAGGCTAGAATAACATATTGTGCTACAGTCTCTGTCGCCAGAAAATGATGCATTTACCTTGTTAGCTTGCTCTGTGATCACTTTATAATGTATAATTTGTAATATTTCTAACAGTAGCGTCTGATTCTTCACATATCAATCATTGTCAGTGAACATGGTTTGTGTTCCTCACTCCATTTTGAACCCAGGCATACGACTGTGTCCACCACACTACTGCACCGAGATCATTCAAAAGCTAACTCTTGAGTTAGAAAAAGGGAAGTATTTTTCCTGACTATCCCCAATTTAATGAGTGTTATGGGTTTGGCGATAGCGATTTGGGGGCTGTTTCTCTGTAGGGATCCTTTCCATAATGCTGACACTTAAAACAATAATCTGAGCCAATAAGTGGTAATACAAGCACTTTTAGTGGACGTAAACTGAAGGTTCACAATTGCCCATCAATGTTACATTGTAGCTTCTTCTTGTTGTTTTATAAAAAAAAATGTTGTTCACATTAATTCAATTCAATTTTATTTATCGTATCAAATCATAACAAGAATTATCTTGAGACACTTTACAGATAGAGTAGGTCTAGACCACACTCCATAATTTACAAAGACCCAACAATTCTAGTAATTCCCCTAAGAGCAAGCATTTAGTGCAACAGTGGCGAGGAAAAACTCCTTTTAGGGAGAAACCTGGGACAGACCCAGGCTCTTGGTGGGTGGTGTCTGACAGTACCAGTTGGGGGTGTGATGAACAGTGGCAATAATAGTCACAATAAAACTGTCACAACTACAGAAATAGTAGTTGTAGTAGTTCATGATATAGCAGGGCACTGCAGGGTCGTTACAGGGCATAGCAGGGCACTGCAGAGCGTAGCAGGGTGTAGCAGGGCATAGCAGGGCATAGCAGGGCATAGCAGGGCGCGGAGCAGGACCACGGCGACAGCTGCAACCATGATTTAGGTGCCACCCTAATCCAAGGAAAACTGCTGGGCGACAAAAAACATAAGGGCTCCGGGGAATAAGCTCCCCATTAGTCGTAAAAAATAGGGACCAGGTTAGAAAATACTGAAGTTACCCTTTAAGCTTTCAGATTTTGTGTCACTGACAAAAACGGTCTTCTTTGTGCACCGTAATTATCCTAATGCCTTGAAAACTTGAGCCCATTGACTCACAGCTGCATGGCCCTGCTCCTATCTCAACATAAAAGATACTCAATTGCATCCTCATTCAAGTCCCTCTTTTTCTGGAAAGCCGCCAACAGCATGTGGCATACATGTGCAACTCTGTGTATGTGAAGTCGTACATGCACACACACACACAGGCACACACATGCAGCCAGTAAGCTATCAAGAGTCTTCTGTAAGACACACTCAGACCATGTGGGGTGTCAGGCAATCTGAGCTGCTGCCTGAGCTCCAATCTTTTAAGAGGACTTCCGATCTGTATCGCAGGCATCTGTCACGCTCTTAAAATAAATGCAAATGTGTGTGTTCTAGCGACACATGCTGCTATTGTGCTATCACTGAAATTACTTTCACAAGTCAGCTGTTAGTGGCCTGAAGACACAAACCATTTGGTCACAGTCCACTATCTTGAACCGTAAGGAAACCGTCTCTAACTGCTTTACAGTTATAGGTTCATAAAACAAACTAACCTAACTTAGAGCTGCCTGCAAAATAAATACAAGCCTTGAGACATTCCGCACACGTTAAAAACAATGTGTCTGTTTATACCTGACTGTTTTGATATCTATTTATGGTGCCTTTGGAAGCTGAGGGACCTTAATAAGTCTAAAAAGCTCATTGATTTTCTCAGCTTTTCTCTCTTTCTCTGTCTGGGGCTGTGGGGTCACAGCATGATGAGCTTACTGCCCTGCTGCTCTCTGGATGTCACTAGTTAGGCTGAGAAACAGCCCAGTACACATTAGGTTGTCAGTGGAAAAATCCATAAGAGATTATTTTTAGACCATGGACACATATCTGTCAAGACCTGCCTAGATTTAGGAATTAAAATAATGGAAGAAATGAATCCTCTTAATTGTTGTGGTGTTTGGAAATGTTGTAGTTAGGTTCATGGATATCTTATGCATGATATACTACATTATTTTACGGATGTCTAAAGTGATCAGTGGAGCACCCTTGGGGAGTGACCAAAAAAAGGCCGATAAGATATATCTTTCAGCCATCTTAATTGATCTGCTACTGTCACATGTTTCGATTACAGCCAGAAACCCCGAAAAAATGGAATAAAACAAGAACTGAATAAGTAAGAGGGCAATCGGTAATATCTTTCCAACATCTTAATATAATTACAAATATGCAAATAACTTTAATAGAAGTCAGAATGTCCAGGAGCAGGAGCCAAATATACCAGGTTGATATACTGCTTATGTGCAAACAGCAGAGATGTTCACGGAAGATGACATTAGCGCGATGGGAAGATCTTTGAAGTGGAATAAGAGGCTAATTATAAAGATGACTGATTATGTCAGTGGATTGGTTAAGGAAAAATGATGATTTGTAAATGCAGAGTTATCAATATGGATATTGTGTAATACAAGAACTGTCAGGAAAAAGAACACGTATGGTTAGCACGATGGCTATAATGAATAATGTAGTTAGTAAGGATCTTTTTTGTTGAAGGGGGAATGGTGGATGTAAATCTCCTCTATGTGTAACAGGATAGGACAGACATGGGGAAGATAGTGATGTTGTTGATACTGTGGAGGATCCTGACAATGTTCTATGGCAACAGCTTTCACTGAACCCATAGCTAGTGGTCACTGTACTCACGGTAAATGTCGGCTGTGGAGGAACCTAAATACAACGTCAGACGATATCTCTGAGGCAGTTGGCCCAATGTGACGTTAATTCACCTTTCACATATTTGGGCGAGCCCAAGTGGTTCAATGAATTTACCAAACAAACCTCTACTCTGCTTAAACTGAGAACAAAAAATGCATTTAATTCAAGATGTCCATGGATTTTTGGCTTAAAGGTACAATATGTAACATTTCTGCATTAAAATGTCTAAAAACGACCATGCCTATGTTATATATTTTTTTAGAGTTGTGTACTTACACTATCCCAAATGTTTCCACCAAATGTCAAATTTTATTTCTGACACGGGACGTTTTCGCCCGTCAGTGGCGTCATATAACCTTTCAGCCTCCAGTTCCTCGTAACTTCCGTCAAAACACAGGCACCCAGATGATGAGATCATTCCTGGCAGCTTGGAGATGTTCTGCTGCTGCACAACGGCCATCGAACGTCCTCGCCGTCCCGGAGATTCCCCCCCGGCAATCCCCACCCACACCCGTCTCTCAGCCTGGTTGAGTAGCTAGCTAGCGTTACAACAAACCCTGTCCGCCGCGGTGTTGAAACCATCCAAAAGGTGACATTGACATGTGAAATATATTGTGATAGTGTGGTTTTAGCTGCTGGCTAATGTTAGCTTGCTGGCTCACTAGCTAACTGGTCAGCTAGCAATACAGATCGAATCAAGAAAAACGTAACTATGTTGGGGAAAATGCAGCTATTTTATTAAAATGACATGAATAAACGTTACTGAACGTAACGTGAATAGACTTGAATGCATTCTAACCAGCGATGGTGTTTAACAATAAAAACTACAACTCCCATAATTCCACGCAACTTCCTAACGTTATCAAAAGTCTGTGTTTACCATCCATTGTTTTGGTTGAGAGACCCCTAGCAGCAGAAAGTTTGATATTGTAAGTAAGATTTTGTCTGTTTTGGCATTAAAACCTAAATGTGACCAACAAATTCTGAAGTCTTACAATCTACTGCATACACGGTACAGTAATTTCGATCAAAAGGGATGAAGACCAAGCCGACCAGCGGGTTTGAATCAGATGGTAATCGTGTAAAATTCATAGTTTTACTTTGGCGTTTCCTCTCCGTATTTAGGTTTAAAGCAAGACTGCGAAAACATTGGTTGAGCGGCAGCCACTGTGGCCACAAGTGGCATTTACAGAAGCAGAGTGTCTTTTTGCGCATGCATTCAACAGTTCCCTTAGTAGCATTTAGTTTGTGTTTATTCATTTGAAAGTTACACATTCTCACAAAGAGAAAAAAAAAAAAAAAAACTTCTTTCAGCGCTTCCTCTGCACCACAACAAAGTGCTGACACAAACTTTGGCAAGTGGGCGAGCTTTCCACTTTGCTGTGCGATGATTTAACACCGTTCATCATTCACTTTTATTTTTTAGTCTGGGCACGCACAGACAGGCGGATTGATTTCTCCCGCTGGGTTTTCAGTTTGCCAACTTGAACTTGCGGCCATCTCTTAAGATTATAGACTGAAGAAATGATGAAGGTATGGCACTAGGATGGCTCTTATCATGCGGTGTAACAATGCATGTCAGGTGTAAGAGAGTCACCTGGACAGTAACCTATATATATATATATATATATATATATATATATATATATATATATATATATAGTATTATATTAGTATACAAAATCTGTCATATATATTATTACATGACTGGGAAGACCTCCTAACTCACTATGTGTGCACTGTGTGTCTTTCAGGTTCACATTTCAGAGTTTCTCCATCTTCATTTCTTCTATGGATGCCACCATGAATTCATTTTTCCCCCTTTATCACTACCCTAAGTGTTATCATCCAAATCCATCCCATCGTTTCGCACTTTTTTATGTTCTAACTAAGCTGACTAAACGCTGCTAGCTTAAAGTTACGATAAACTAAGCTAACTCTCCTGTTTTCTTAAGGTTGAGGGCTACTCATTAGCCTTTTTTAGCCTGATTTTCACAAATTGATTACCAAAGGTCCTTGGTATAATCCTACAAGATATAAATCAACGTCAAATAAAGTGATAAGTTGTGGTGGGGTCTTACTGAGTGTATGAGGCCAATGTAAAGCCTGGAACATAATTAAAATGTCCAGGGACATCTATGCATACACCAAAAAGCTATTAGAAAATCTAAATCCCAGATCCAGAAGCATTGGGAGGGATGCTGCGTTCATGTGCCTCTAGCCCCTCCTAGCACCCAGACATTGTTGAGGCCCCTGGTGCTATTCATCTTCCTAAACATCACTTTTATTGTGTCCACTGTCATATACAGTAATTTGTAGGTTTGCGCATCATTCTTTTCACATCTGAATCAAGTTTATATATGGATGTTCACCGGGGATAATGACTGCAATACGAAATGCTGCATATCTACGCTTTATGTTTGCATTAAGCTCTTTCCAAATGCTTTATAGTCCTCCACATCCACTCGAAAACCCTTCGCTACGGAAAACAACGAGCTAGCAAGCTACATGCTGAAAAGTTTAAAAGAAAATTAAGATGGTGCAGGCCTGCTTGGTTCTTTCGGTGAACGATTGTAAAGATTTACAAAGAATATGTTTCCGGCATCTCTAACTGGGACACTTTGGGACCCATTGGGGGGGGGGATTGCTGTGGACGAAGTACACACAGAGATACACTGGTAAGAACAAATTAGGTTTAAACATGTATCAGCTCATTTAAATACATCACGTTACTGTATTGTGTCAACAGTAAACTTGTAAAAGATTGGATGTGGCGTTTTCTTTAGCGGGGTGCAAATGTTCCACCAAGACCATCGGCGAGACTATTTTGCAGAGCCACCGTCGCTGCGGAACCAAGTCGATTGTGATTGGTTTAAAGAAATGCAAACAACCCAGAGCGGGTTTTTTTTTCTCCTATCCTAGAATGTATCTGTGGTGTAGCCAGACGTTACTCCACAGCCCTGTGGAGATAGAGCTGGCAATGCAAGCACTGGAGCAACATGGTGGAGACAGTCCCTAGTCAGTAGGGCTTAAGTGCCTGGTTTAAGGCTCTGTGGCTTCCTTCTGGTTCTATCCTGGTGCTCATCTGACGACACAATGTGGGAAGAAGCCTTGCTGTAATTAGGTAATAGGTTTGGTTTGTTCAATTAAGGTCTAAATTAAAGTAATGCATTGCCTCAAGCAGTGTGTGTGTGTGTGTGTGTGTGTGTGTGTGTGTGTGTGTGTGTGTGTGTGTGTGTGTGTGTGTGTGTACATGTGAACACGTACTGTGGCTGATGCCCCGCCAGCACATATAACACACACACTGGAGGAATGGATGGGGGGAGGCAACCATCATTGTGCTTGGCCTAGTTGTACATGAAGAGGATGGATGGAGGGTCGAAAGGACACATAAATAGACAGAGATAGATAGATAGATAGATAGATAGATAGATAGATAGATAGATAGATAACTCACATTCTAGGTGCTTTTTCTTTGGAGCTGTCTGTTCATGTGTGGTGGCTTTACACACAGCTCGGGCGACCTCGGATCCCGTCAGGCTGTACTGCGCCGCGGCGATGCGATCCGTCAGCGTCTGACCCGACATCTTCTCTCCGTGGAGTCCAACCTCGACTATCAAGCGTCCACTATGGTCCTACCCCCCCCCCCCCCCCTACACACACTCACGCACCGAAACGAACGACCCGCTTCAGTAATCCCAGCTGCCCTCGAAAGCACCACAGAAACACAGCACTGGCAAAGATATAGGACACTTTCTATAGAATTGCAAATGATTTGAGTTGCATAACAATACTGGAATCGGCTGATCCTCAGTCAGTTGTGTTGGCTCGGCATGCGTTTCTGGAACAATCATGAACTGACTTGCCTCCCTGGAGACCAGTATCCTTTAAACATTACAGTCTATAGGCTGAAATATCCAACTGCAAAATCCTACTCCAGGTTTTTGGGCTTTTCCTTTTATTTTCGATCAGTTTATTACTGTTCCGCCTTATGTCGGTCAGCCCTCCCTGACAAAACACTCCCCTCCGGATGATGCTCGTTGTTGCCTCCCCCCTCCCTGTCTTCCTTCCTCCAGCCTCCTGGATAATCCTCACCACCACCAGTCCGACAGGTCCTTGTGTTTCAGCGGGGCGTGCAGGGGAACATCAGGTCCTGGATGGATAGCCCCCCCCCCACCACCTAGTACAGCGGTTCTTCCTTCTCCTTCTCCCCTGCTGGGTGCTTCCTCTCTGCTGCGGCCAACCGTCAGCCTGCAAACCCCGGCGATGCGCACTTCAACCCGGGTCGTTGGACGGCGTTGTTCCTAGTGGATTTAAAATGATTTTTATTCATGTATTTAGAGGTCTCACCCCGCCCCGCCCCCTTCTCTGAGTCACAAGTGACGCAGTATTACCAACCCTGCTCCTGCCTCTCTCATCGCGAGAGCTGGGAGCTGACGAGAGCTAGATGAGCTAGATGGAGGTTGTGGATGGGTAAGGGATATGAAGGGTTAATAAAGCTACTCTACAGCCAAGCTTGGTTCCTGTCATGCTGCTACCACACCACTGTACCGTATGAAGGTCATATGAAGCGTGCTGCCTCAGTTCACACCATGTTCTCTGATCATGAGAAGCTGCAAGCAGCCACATGTCGCTGTCCATGGTGCTGATGGACACATTCACTGGTTCACTAGTAGTACTCACACATTTGCTTATGTAAAAGTGTAAGAAAATACTCCATTAGAGGTGTTGGAATTAATCAAATAATCGGCCGGGCCATAATCGATTATTTCTGTTTACAATGTAATGTCTGCCTAACAACATTTCTGTTTACATATTCTGGTATGTTTTGCACATTCAGGAAGTGTCATGTGTTCAGTGCTGTAGTTTTATGTATCCAATTGATTTAGTATTAGAGCACTGCAGAATGTTTTGGTTTTTGAAGCTTGAAAAGCTATGAATTAAATATCCTATATGGCTTTTAATAGAAAAATGTATCTGACGCATCGAGATGTCGAATCTCTGACACGATAAACGTAATCGAATCAGGAGATCAGTGAAGATTCACACCTCTATACTCCATTACAGGTAAACGTTCTGCATTCAAAATCCTGATATATTATACTTACTCCAACATTATCATACAGTGGAATCAACACCTCTCTTTAACAGTTTTCAAAAAAACGCAACATTATAACCTTAATGAAGTTAGAATGTATTGCCGTACTGTTGTATGAGACATTATCTTTAGCGTAGTGTACCTAATAGACGAGTTACTGAGTGTATGACATTATTATATTGTTTATACTGTTTCAACAATGTGTAAGCAGAATGTAATTATTGTAGCTGGTCGAGATAGAATTAGTTTATCTACTTTATATGAAGTTTGCTATTGTAGTTAAGTCCAGTGGTTTCCCACCCAGGGGTCGGGGCTCCTCCAAACTGCCACAACATAAATCGGAGGGGTTATGAAATGATTAGTGGGGTTGGAAAGAAGAAAAAACTAAGTTCTTCCTCACTAATTTGTATTTTTGGGACTTTTCTCTGACCTTTGCTTGTTTTTGTAAAATATCTGAAACTGTGGTTCTCAACAACCTTTAAATGACACCATCTGCTTACTACTACTACGCTGTTTTTTTTGTAAGGGCAAATAGGGTGGGAACCACTGGCTTAATCTTTAACAATGCATTGTATTTTATAATTGCATGTGTTATTTTCATGAAAAAAAAGACTAACTAGTAACCATTAGCTGTAAACAGAGTGAAACGTGGATTTCCCTCTTACATGAAATGGATGTACTGGAAGTAAACAAGCAGCTCAAAACTGTACTGTAAAACTGTACAGTAAGTACCAAGTACTTAAGTGCATCACTAAATGTACTTAGTAACTTACCACCACTGCCACTGAGACATTTCTTCATACCACCTTCTGCAGAACATTGGATGCAAAGCAGGTCAGTACCACGGTGCCGTGGATAGCAACAAAACCTGCAACTCAATAGGTCTTTATCACAGAGGACTCAACGTGTCACAGTGTCAATGATGACATGAATGATGGCTGAATTCCGTTTAGCTGCGTCAGTTTCAGGCTCCTGGTATTGTGCATGCGGGCTCACTGACGTCTCACTGGGACACTTGAATACAACAGAGCCATCATTAATGATATTAGTAACACCTGTGCTTTTCCTGCTATGACAAGTCACAATGTCTGCTGTGGAAAAAAGGCCTATTTGACTGATCCGTGACTGCCTAGTTACCAGTTATATATATATATATATATATATCTCTCTATCTCACACACACACACAATACCTGTAATCCCCTATTGTGCCAGGGACATTTTATATGGCATGACGACAGCGACAGAGTGCATGTAACCCTCCCATTAGAAATTTTTTATTAAGTCACATCGATATGGAATGGCAAAGCATCTTCACATAAAATGTTAAAAGTCTTTAAAACTGCTACATATATACAAATAATTAAAATGAAATACAATAGCTTTTGAAAAGTAAAATAATCATTATAAATACAAAAAAAAAAAATGTACAAACTATTTTCCCCCCATTTGTATTCTCTTGTCCTTTAATGTACAAGTTGAGGTTTTTCACTAGTGTTGATCAGTAGTTGTGTGTTAATCCCCCCCCTCCCTCCCTTTGCTGTGTTCTCACGTCTTGATAAGGCCCTCGAGAAAGTCTTTTTCCACCATCTCCTCGATGTTCTGTCGCGCTCGACTCCAGAACACCTTCTGGCTCTCCAGCTTGTGGCCCTCCTTGTGGCCGGGGAAGCAGGCGCCTGCTGGGTTGTGGTTGTAGGCGAGACTTGTGCGGCTGCTGGCCTTGCTGTTGAAGACCTGGCTGAGCAGGTTGAAGAAAGGTAGCAGCTGCTCCATGCTGCGGATCACGTAGAGGGTCAGCATCAGGTGACCTGGCTCCCAGGACAGGGTTCGGATGGAGCAGTCCTCCTCTGGGTTTTTCTATGGGAGGGTGTAATGGATGACAAATTACTCAAGCAGAGAATTTCATCTGCCATCCTGCAAGCAGAGGGGACAGTGAAATGGGCTACAACTTGTTAAGGGTCATTTAATGAGCATTCCCCTGCACATACTCTTTATAAGAGGCAGTCATTTGTCTCCATCATTTAATAACTTTTTGTAGACAGAGGGAAGATACCTTGGCTCGTTTTCTCAGCAGCTTGGCCAGTCGGACCACGTAGGGTTTAAACTCTCTCTGATGAGTGCCTTGGCGTCTCACTTCCAATCCTGAGTCGTCTGAAGCCTCTGGGATGAAGGCCCAGCGGTACCTGTAATGATGCGGAACTCACTCAGAAATAATACAATTTTCATCTATTTAACAAGTCACCAGAGCTTTAAAAGTGGCGATATCCGAATGTCTCATTCATACGTTTATTCATTTTCTATCCACATACTGACATTGGGCAATTCTTCTATTGTGACAGACACGCACTTTTAACCAATTATCTCTGTGACCGATCCCCAGACCCAGTGGTTCCCAAACCTGTTCTGCAGGGCCCCCCTTTTGTAGATACAAATATTTTCGGCTCCTTAGATTGAATTGTGATCACCTACAATACGTGGTACATATTTTCTTGCCTTTGTTTTGGTAGTTGTGGTGTTTGGTTTAGCTTCATTGTCTGCTTTTACATTCACCTGGCCGTCCTTTCACAAACGTGTCCATGCTTTGCTAGCTGTGCAGCAGAACCAGGGATTATTTATTGATATTTAGCGTTGCAGCGCCCGCGTTTGGGAACCACTGCCCTAACCCAACCCGATTACAAAGCCTTTTATGACCCAGGCTTGTCTGTACTGACATCTGGAACTGAGGCAGGCTCTCAGGAGGCAGGGCCAAAGCCAGGTCCAGGAGCTTGCAGGCAGACAGATAGAGGTTGAGCCAGCGCTGGCTGTTGTAGGAGGTGGAGAAGCCGTTGCCACCAGAATAAGTGGTCTCCAACCCAGCCACTGACGGCCCTGAGGTCCTAGAGATGGACAGGAGGGGATGTATCGTCAAGGGAACACGGGAAGAAATCCTTTATGATGTTCATTTGCTGCTACAATCCAGTTGGTATTATATTAACAGATAATGTACCTTGATATGTCTTCATCTGCTGTTAGCTCCTGCTCCATCAGAAGAAACACCTGAACCTGCAGGGAAACAGATGTAGAATGTGTGAATGAGTGTGTGTGAGTGAGTTTTTGTGAGTGGCTCCATATGTGTAGAGGACTAAAGGAAAGAAACACATGAAGATACGGTGAGTGAGCGAAAGAGAAAGAGAGGGGCTGCAGTCAGCGATGTCTCCAGCAGTTCTCACCAGTTCAGTGATCATGGTGGGCCACAGGGAGGTGAGATGTTGAGGTGACATGCGCAGCAGCAGCACTCTGAAGAACAGGAACACCTGAGCGTGAAGGATGGGCACCTGAGGCAGACGCAGGCTCTCCACCAGACGCTCTGAACACACACACACACAAACACAATCCCTGAATTTCTACAATGGAGGTGGCGAGCGCAGTTAGCATGACCAATAAACTCACAATGGACACAGTTATGGGAAATACGCCAAATCTACCCACATTTTAAGATTCAATTGTATTCTGTTTATCGTGGGAAATAACCTCTCAACGTGAGGGCGTTACCCGCTGCTGCATACAGTATCTGTATACAACACAAGTACATGTATGCATAGTATATGGGCGTATTGTTTACCCTGTATGTCTGGCAGGTACTTCTGGTACTGGTCCACTTCACTGCTGTAGATGGTGAAAGCCAGGCGCTTGAGCAGCATGGCTCTCTGCTCCAGCTCAGCGTCTCTGTTGGTGAACAGACTCAGAGAGCTGCTCTGGGCTACAGCCACCCGGGCTAAAGGGAAAAACACACACACACACACACACACAGTCAATATTAGTCAATTAATCTGTCAATTAGTCTTTAACATCCAATCCAATCCACTTTATTTATATAGCACGATTTTAACAAACACAAGGTTTCCAGAGTGCTGCACAGAAAGATAAAACAGAAATAAGTAGAATAAATAAAAAACTAAAATGCACTGCCCGCACACAATAAAAATATGCAAGTATACACATAAGATCAACACTACCTGGTGTTAAAAGCCAAAGAAAAGAGGTGGGTTTTAAGAAGATTTTTAAAACTAGACAGAGCGGAGGCCTGTCGATTGTTCAGAGGCAGTCCATTCTGGAGCTGCAACGGCAAACGCTCGGTCCCCTCTGAGCTTAAGCCTAGCTTTCGGCACCATCAGGAGCAGCTGGTCAGCTGACCTGAGAGATCGGCTGGGAGTGTAGGGGTGCAGCAGTTCCGAGAGGTAAGGTGGGGCAACATGTAAAAATGCTCTAACTAAAGGGTTTTTCGGGGGGAGGTTTTCCTTCAAGGGTCTAAGGATACTATGCTGTACAGATTGTAAAGCCCTGTGAGGAGAATGTGTGATTTGTGATAGTGGGCTTTATGAATACAATCGACTTGTTTAACTATATCACATCAGCATATTTCTTTGCAGCTGAAAGGGCTACAGACTTAATAGGAGTAGAAATGAAAGTGTGTGTTTTTGATCGAGACACTCTTTTAATTCTGCCTGCGATGAGACACGGAAAGGGCCAAACATTCATTGCCCTGCAAATGTCAGAAAGAAACAGATGATCTGCTAAATGGCCTGTAACTCACACACAGTGGAAATAACTTATAGTCTACTAAAGAATCGGAACGCTTACTCATGAGGTCTCTGAATGTGGTCTTGTCATGAGTCATCAAGTGGTCAATGATGGCTCTCCAGCTGAAAAATTTGGAAAATGATGTTGATGTTAGACCAATATTCCAGAAACATTGACAAATTAACAAGCACCGCCCCCTTACATCTGGCAATAATATATATATATATATATATATATATAATATATATATATATATATATATATATATATATATATATATATATATATATATATATATATATATATATATACATATCATTCCAAAGGTATGTTGATATATTTTTAGGTAAAATGTTTTTACACTTTGACTTTAAAATGCATCTCTGGTGTCCCTGCGTTTTTATTTTTACCTTTCCAGCGAAGGGGAGGCTGCTAAGACTAAGTCTTCAATGAAGCAAATCTACATGTATAGTGTATGTCCCTTAAAACTGACAGGAAACACATGGTCATGCTTTTTGGTTCAAATCGGTCAATATCCTTTTGTTTCATTACACTTTGTGGGTGGATTTTGTACACCCACACACGGTCAAGTTTCCTCTCCTACTCACTGGCTGACGCAGGAGCAGTCCATCTGGAAGAAGGTGTGGTCCATGAAGAGGTCGAAGGCCTCCTTCTTCCAGGCACGGCGGGTGTACTGGTACCCACTTAGGCTGCTCAACAGTTGGATGCAGGCCCGGTAGCTGGGGGCGTTGTGAGCACTGCCAGTGGAAACAGGAAACAGTACGCTTTCATACAACACTGACATTTCATCCGTTTCACCTTCGTACATCAATATTTTATAATGTAAAAAAGGTTCATAGTGTAGAATGTTTAAAGCCATACCATAGTTAAAGGAGATATCCGGCGCAAAATGAACCTAGGGGTTAATAACACGTGTACCGAGTCGACCGTTCTCTGGGATATGTTTTCATGCTAATCGAATGTGACCAGTTTTAGCGCAAACCGCTAATTAGCTTATAAAGCTAGTCGTCGGGGCACGCGAAAGTAAAAAGAAATTTAGTATATTTCTATACCAATAACAAGCCTCAAAATAGCACCACACTTCCACGGTAGCATAATTAGGGTCCCTACATGTAAACCGAAGCATTAAGTGTACAGAAAGTTTATTAAAAAGATAGATTATAAAGACAGTACCGTTCACATATACAGGCGGGCGCCATCTTGGGAAAACAGTCGACGAACGCCGTGCGACCAGTAACCAGTAACATAGCTCAAGCACGGCGTTTGTTGTTCGACTGGTTTCGAGTTCTTTTGTACTTTACCCGTGGCCCGACGACCAGCTTTATAAGCTAATTAGCGGTTTGCGCTAAAACTGGTCACATTAGATTAGCATGAAAACATATCCCAGAGAACGGTCGACTCGGTACACGCGTTACCCCGTGTTGAACCCCTAGGTTCATTTTGCGCCGGATTTGTCCTTTAAAATGTGAATTTAAGATGTTAATAGTTTTTAACTTCTAAACTTTTTGCCAGAAATTCTGAGAAAACCTCAGTGACAACAAAGTTTGACAACATTTAAAAGAAGTAAGCAGCTGATCCCCCACCTGTGGTTGCGGAGGTAAGGCACTACGTAGTGCATGATATTAACCAGCAGTGGGATCACCCTCTCCTTCTCGTCACTGTAGAACACCATGTCCAACAGATGAGCCAGCACCTGACAAATCAATTCAGCATTTACTTATGTCAGTCTTACACCATACGCTTTCAGTAGGCATGGCAACATTGAGTGACGTTCTTCCAAACCAACAGTAGAAAGTCAGCATTCATCTCAGAATATTGAGCTACTTTGACTCCTTGGCTGGACCAACCAACAGTATGACAAACTGCACTGCAGCGTTAAGCTGATGTATTGCTTTCAGTAAACGCCTTAATCTATAAGCTGCCAACAGCAGTAAAGCACAGGCAGAATCTCAATCATTAGCTCCACATTGAGCTAAAATAGCCAAGATGGTTAGTGGCCAGTGATTTCAGTTGTCCAGCTCAGCTCATTCACAGCACCACATTAAGTCCAGTGGATTGATTCATTGGTTCACTAATAATAATTGAAGTAGAGGTGGAGAGGTGGTCGTAAATCAGCTCTAAGGAGCTCAGGTGGAGTGTGTTAGTGTACTGTAGGGCTGTGCCGGAGAGCATCGGGGCTAAACATTGCTGGTAAATGTGAGTGAGAGCAGCCTGAGACATAATCAAGATGAACAATGGAAATAACTGGCCGGGCCGCTGACTGAAACAACAGTTGGGCAGGGAGGGGTTCGCTGAGTCACAGAGACATGAGTGTTTTACCTCGGCCAACAGTGTGAGGGCGTGAACGCTGTACACGGACGGAGTGAAGCTGGAGGCCTCCATCACGGTGAGCATTAAATCTACAAAACACACATACCAAACATTAGCAGCAGCTACATAGCGGAAACATATTAATACTGCCAGGCTGAAGCATGCAGACAACCCGCAAAATATACATGGCAAAACGCTGTTAGTAGCGCATGTGAACAGAAGCAACTAAGTGCTCCGTTTTGAACCCTCACATAGTTTGAGTGTTTTACATTCAGATTATCTTTCACACTTTTTTTTTTTTAGCTGGATTAAATTAATCCCTCACATTAAAATACAGCTTTGGTATTAACTCTAGGGCTGGGCAATATATCAATATTATAGAGGTATCGTGACAAGAGACTAGATATTGTCTTAGATTTAGGATATCATAATATCGTTATATGGTAAGTGTTGTCTTTTCCTGGTTTAAAAGGCTGCATTTCGGGGCGGCCTCTAGCTCACCCAGTTTGAATCCGACCTGCTGCCCTTTGCTGCGTGTCATCCCCCATCTCTCTCCCCCTTTCCTGTCTATCCACTGTCAGTGTATAATAAAAGGAAAAGCCCCCAAAAAATTATCTTTTAAAAAAGGCTGCATTTCAGTAAAGTGACGTCATTTTCTGAACTTACCACTAACTGTTCTAGCTATTCTAATATTTGCCTTTACCCACCTTTACCTTAATCATCATATCCACTTTATTGATGATTATTTATCTCAAATCTTTTTGTGTAAATATTTTGGGAAAGCACCAATTGTTAAACCTAATTATCGGCGCGATATTAGTATCGAGATATTTGGTTCAAAATATCGCAATATTTGATTGAATTCTTTATATAGCCCAGCCCAAATGAACACAGAAATTATCTTTCCCTTGCCAAAAACACAAATAAAAAAAATAAAATAAAAAAAACAATATCAAAGCTGCCTGTCTAACAGTGCGGATCCATTTTTGCGACAGGACTGAAGCGTGGTGTCGCGACGTCATACATCCACGGTTGATGCTCCACTCCCACTTTCAGTTTGAAAAAATGTTGTCTACTTCTACTGGATAGTCGCGTCGCGTTCAAAAGATTAATTTGCCCAAGATGGGCGTCGGCCAGCTTTTTTGACGTGCAGCATTTTTTTCAAATGCAGCGCCGCCTTCCACGGATGCTTTGTGGGCGCCTTAAAGTCGCTTGACGTCACCCATAGGAATAAAGTGGAGCGAGGCGTGACAGAAGCGACGCACGGCCAGGTGGATCTGCACTGTAACTAAGTACTACTACTAATCAATCATATGTCAGGAGAGACATTTCTCTCTTTCTTTTCAACAATTGATTTATCAGACAGCATGATGTATTTCTGTACACATATTTATGTTTGGAATGGATGTAAAATGCTTTTAACCATAGCCTCTTTTCTACTATAGGCTTCTGTACACATCCACAGCTGACCTAGCCTATATGAGGTGCGTGTCAACTTGAATTATATGTTTGTGCGTCATCTGATTACTGCTCAATAACACAAAATATTTTAAACCTATTTTTCCTCACATTCACATTAGACGTAGGGCCTAAAAGTTGTTTAGTTTCAGTAAGTTTAGTGTAAAACTAGCAGTTATATACTGTAGCAATATCCAGTGACAAAGATAAACAGACAGTCTTCATATGCACTTTCTCCAGAGCAGTTAGTGGTTGTAAGCAGCAGTAGCAGCATCAGCAGCACACCTTCTACGTCGGCTTCCAGGTTGGCTCCATCCACAACTATCTGAGGAGAGGCCTTCACCTCCAGGTTCCTCCTCAGCCACGTGGTTTGCTCCAGAGAGGAGCCTGCTATTGTCCCGATGGCCTCCACCACCTTATGGGTCACATCCTGAATACACAGGTTATATTAAGTTACTTATGTTCAATGGCATTTTGACTGCGGTTCACTCTATAATCCTGTATGACTATACCGCATGAAATAAAAGTAAAACTTGTCATTAAGATGATGTAAAATCAATCTGCAATAGCTGTGATGGTATTGAAGTAAAAAGACAGAAGTATAACCTAAATATGAAACATTATGGAAACAACGGAGAGTTGAATAGTAGCTGAGCACAGCAATTACCTGCAGCTCCCGTTGGTCCTTCTTGCTCTCCAGATTGGGATTCTTCAAAATGAACTCATTCAGAACTCTAGAGAAGACAAAGAGAAAGGGAGCGCCATGTTAAACAAGTTAAAGAATATAATGTGGAAGAGGAAGAAGGCGTAGTCCCAGACTGATTCTAAATCAGAATCAGCTTCAATGGCCAAATAAGTCTAAACACATACAGGATATTTTGACTCTGGCTTGTTGTTGCTCTCAATGTACATACGCTGATATAGACATTCGTCTAAAAACCAGGACAACAAAGCTGAACAAGGTAAAAAAAACATTTGACTACTATGTGCAGATATAAGTTTGTGTATAGGAAAGTGCATATCTACATACTGTATACACCTACATATGTATACACATATACTATACGAGTGTAAACGAAACTCTATGAGCTTTGAGCTCAGTCAGTAGTGAGTTGGGTTGGGAACCGGAGGGTCGCTGGTTCAAGTCCCCACACGGACCAAAGTATGGTGGTGGACTGGTAGCTGGAGAGGTGCCAGTTCACCTCCTGGGCACTGCCAAGGTGCTCTTGAGCAAGGCACCGAACCCCCAATTGCTCGGGGCGCCATGGGCAGCCCCCTCACTCTGACATCTCTCCATTAGTGCATGTGTGTGTAATTCAGGCCTGTGTGTAATAACAACAGAGTGAAAACATTGTAATTTCCCCTTGCGGGATTAATAAATTATTATTATTATTAAGACAATAGTGTAATGCAAAAGTGCTAGAATAAATTAAGTATTAACATAACAGGTTGCTTATATATCTGGGTTAGATGGCTCTGACAGTACAGTGTATGTTCGATGGATATTTACATGTTTAAATTGTGTGTTCAACACTACTAAATGACTATCATCAATCACTGTGATCCATTCAGATCCACATTGGGAATATTTAACATCTACATCCACAAAACTGTTACATTTAAGTATAATTGCACAACTTATTCCCAGTTGTGAGGAAATAGGGGCAGCTGTACCACACTTAAAAGAAGAGAGAAAACCTACCCTAGTATGAGAAACTGTCCGGGGGCAGGCAGGCCTAACGGTATGGAGTCCTTCAGCAATGCCAGCAGAGATGGCCAGCTATCAACTAAACTGGACCCAGGGATCCTAGGACACAAACAGGCCACAATCATGAATGCAAATTAAAAAGGTTTTACCGGAGTCTAAGTGCTGCTAGCACCTAATTGGTTAGTTCAGCTACATGTGAGTGAGAAACAAGGAAGTGTTGTTGTTGTGGAGCTGATGAAGTGTGGAGAACAGTAAAGTGCTGCTTAAGAAAGTTTTCTGTCTCCATCCGGCTGTTTCTTCTCATTAAGAGTGACCCAACCGCCACATATCAAACCCTCGCGTTACAATGGCATCATTTAAATTAAAAACTAATAGATGTATAGTACACAGTACATACAGTATGTACTGTACACTGCTGTTGGGAAGCAGTGGACTCACCTCTGGACGTAGGCATAGAAGAACTGCAGCATGCAGACCTCCAAGGAGAGGTGCTTCTGTGGGGAATGGTGAAGAAATAGTATTAATGTAATGAATGACTATGAACAGAGCCAAAGTCCTTGTGAAAATACTAAAATCTAAAGATTGGCTTAAAAACATTAGAATGCACGTATTGCATAAAAGCATGCCAAAAATAGTACATATATTTAAAATAAATCGAACTTTAATTTTTTTAAAAGCCTGTTGTCGAAACGGTAACAAATGTTATGTTATGCAGGCAGAAACTCGTACAGCTGTCCACTGTCTCATAGCTTTATGCTGAGGTAAAAGAAGACAGGGACGAAAGCATTTAAGCTAGAGTGCGGATCGGGCCGCATTTTTCTGTCCGAGCCCGGCCCGCGTCCGACAGAGCAGTAACCGAGCCCGGCCCGAGCCTGACAGGCATTAAGATATTTATGTCCGAGCCCGACAGTTAAACTCTCGTTTTTATCTCATATTAATGACACACGTACGTTTGTTTGTGTGGAAAGCCCGCTTTTATTAAACAACTGTAGGAAGGCACTCGGAAATGTCAACAGATGATCGCATCAGCGCACACGGGGCAACAAGCGCACGTTAACACAGGAGCGCACCTACATAATAAGCTTTTTTAAAATTTTAAATGTTCAATGCCTTATCGCGCTGATGTGACTGAGCCCGACCCGAACATCATTTCTAAATATCTGTCCGAACCCGGCCCGTTGGGTAATGTCGGGTCCCGACCGGCTTGGTTCGGGTATCCATCCTCTAATTTAAGCTAATGGACTATAGCAATAAAAACTTAAAAAAAAACCAACCTTGTCCTTTGCCATGGCAGGCGGCTGCTTCAAGACCTCTTTGACCGTCTGCATGACCGTCTCAGTGCGCATGGCACTCACTGAGCGAACCAGCTCGACCAGCAGCAGCTGCTCTTCGCTGGCTAAAGGAATCACCTGAAACACATGGTTTAAATACAAGGATTTAAAAAGCCTTGTGAGAGCCATTTTCAATTGTTTTGGGTGTAGGACACAAATTGTCCACTGTTGTCACTAGTGTGCTTTTGAGTGATGTCTATTTAGGTAGGAACCTTTTTAACAGGTCACAGGGGGTGCTGTTAATCAGAGGAGTACAAATAGTTGTTGACCGCATCAAATTGCTACACACCGCAACGCTCATGTGGATGTGTAAGTGTTTGTTGATGGAGCTTAAAGGTGCTCTAAGTGATGTTGGGTGACGGCACTTCTTGTTGACGTTCGAAAGTATTTTCAAACAAAACGGAGGCTAGCTCGCCCCTCCCTCCTCCTCATCCAGCCGCTCCCCCTCCCTTCCGTGCTTCCGCGCACTAACCCCCCCAACCCCCACCCCCATATCCTTCTTGTCGGTTATTGTCTGGAACACTGTTTGTTATGTTTGGTGGTGCAGGTTGGCGCAGTTTGTTTTTGTTGGCGTTTGTGGAACCTGGGCTGTCTACAGAGACCGCAGTTTTTTTTTTTACAGTGTGTTCAGGGGACAGGCAGCTAGCTGATAGTGAGGAGTTGGTTTTTTTACAGTGTGTTCAGGGGACAGGCAGCTAGCGGATAGTGAGGAGATGGTTTTTTACAGTGTGTTCAGGGGACAGGCAGCTAGCCGATAGTGAGGAGATGTTTGCTGTATGTGAAGTTGTAGCCTAAAAAAACACGTCACATCGCTTAGAGCACCTTTAACGGACACATGGATTCTTGCACGTTCATTCGAAGAACATTGTGATCAAAACCCAAAAACGCAACAATGACTATTGGAGTCTGTGATTTCAACAGTAGGCTACTGAGCGGTGTAAGGTAGAAGAGAGCGCGTCAGCTACTTTACTAGCCATAGACTGTATAGCTGTACGTTTTTAGGCCCACTCAATAAGGGACATACTGGAGTCTAGGCATCTCTATTGAGAACAATGCTAATGAGAGGTTCAAATCATTTAATGTGCTGCTTTCATGTTTTTTTAAAAAATGTGAAACATGTTTTACTTTAAGATGTAAACAGAAATGAATACACTTTCCCGCTTACTGTATTGCCCAGTAAGTAAATTAAGTCTGATGTAAATGATTTTCAATGCAGGCCTCAAGACAATACCATCTAAAGGTGCGTACTTCTTTTACCCACCGGTTTACCCACCTTATTTCTGACTGGAGTCTTGACTTGCTTCCTCTCATTCCAAACGTAGGCAATTGCTGCCATGAAGTGAGCTCCATGGTTCATGGAGATTGGACCCAGCAGCTCCAGGATTTGCTGCCGGAGGTTCTGTGGAACAGAAGTAAGCAAGGAAGTTAGGTTGGACCTAAACAGCTGATTACTTACTATGCAAACAATTTCAGTTACAATGCATACAATATCTTTCTGTGTATCTTGCAGTATATTGTGTTTGGCAAAAAAAAAAACACAACCGAACGCAATAAATAAATCAAACACAGTGATATTTCCTCAAATGAATAAACATTTCATTTTCAGATATGTATCACACGGTTAACTTGCACAACATGAATTGTCAAACAACATTATCTACATCAAAGTTGAGCTGCTGTTAATTTTTTCTGCACTCTGCTCAATGTGAAATGCTCAAACTGAGTTAGTAGCAAAAGTAAGTTTAAGTTAGCAGGTTTTTCATTATTCCCCCTGCAGGGACACAGACCCTGTAATGAATACAAATTATGTTCTGTGCAGGATAAAAAAAAAAAATCACTGTATTATCTCGGTGAAAATTACATTACCAACCTACATCTGGTACGACAAGGGTAATGACTACTTGCATAAAAATACAGAGCTGTAATTGCTGAAAGAAAAGTCCTTCAGTGCCAGTAATAAGATTCAGTTCTTCCTGTTGAGACCAGTAATCCAAGTATTATGTATGGAGTTAGAATACTTTCTCTGTAGAACATTTTAGGCAGGGCTGCCAACATCACACATCACACATCACACTTCAGTTTCCTGTTTTATACCTGGCCTCTGTTAAGTGCTAAAGGAGAAGTTTTAGGTAATCTACAAAACAAATGTGAGCTATCTTTGCATGTATTCTACTTGGGTAAGGTTTAAGACAATACAATACTGAACTATACAGTATACTGTAAGTGTGGTACTATATTCATCATATCTGCCATTTTTTCTCTTTGAGGTGGAAAAAGTTCATTTTAGACAAATAAACTCAGGCACTTTCTCTCTCATTTCTTAGTATGTTCATTCAAACATTCTCCAGTCAAGACGTGTTCAATTAAGACTAGTCTATATCCACGACGTTCCACTTCTGGGATTGCTCCGTTGCCGACGGAAATTCCGCCGGATTCACTCATTGAGGCCGGATATCCGTTGCCTTGGGCTTCCTTTGTGTTGACGTTCTAAACTCTGGTGGATTTGTGAGGACTATGGTTAACTGCTCCTCAGATCTCTGCAGGGTAAATCCAGACAGCTAGCTAGACTATCTGTCCAATCTGAGTTTTCTGTTGCACGACTAAAACTACTTTTGAACGTACACATGTTCCACCAAAACAAGTTCCTTCCTGAGGCTATTTTGCAGAGGCGCCGTGGCTTCGTACGGCGCTTAGCCCCACCCAAGACGATTGTGATGGTTTAAAGAAATGCCAATAAACCAGAGCACGTTTTTCTCCCATCCCAGAATGCTGTGTGGACTCGCCAGACCTTCCTCTGCAGCACTGTGGAGGAAAGTCTTGCAAAGCGAGACTAAATTATGACTGACAAGAGAAGGACTAGTTATCACTTTGCTGGACTGGCCAAGACCTGCATTAAAATGTGTTATTGAGTTTTTGATGGAAACACTCTGAATACATGTTGCCTGGTGTACCTTAGTGGAGCCCAGGTTGATGTTGGACGTAGAGGCAGCGGAGGCAGCAGCTGGCTTGTCGGAGTTGTCAGCCTGGTGGAGGACGCTCCACAGCAGGGTGACAGAAGACATGATGGTGTGGAGGATGGATAGGATGCCTGAACGAGCCTCGGCCAGGTGCTTCTGGTCAACACTCACTTGCAACTGAGAGGCAGAATATGCAACAGACAGTCAGTACTTATCCAATACCATTATGCAAAGAAATAGAAAATATCAAGCATATCTTAATACAAATCATACTTATAAATGTAACAGATGAATGTATAAACTGCAGCAAAGGAGGCCTGCATTCAGAATTGCTATATATTCACAAGTGTGTGCAGAGGTTGTAAACATTCACTGAGAAATGAAAGAGCAACTTGCAACAACACAGGTGCTCGGCGCCCTCACCTGGTGGTACTGGGAAGTGGGATCCAGCAGGCAGTAATGGATGATGGCTGTCACCCCCTCCAGCACTGTCAGAATCAGGTCAGGAGGGATGCAGAGAGCCATCCACTGGGGTCTAGAGGAAGAATATGCGATTTAATCAACACATATTTTTGAATTAATGTATTGCTATACATAAAACCTAAAAAGCCAAGCATTTTCATCAACTAGTACATCAGAGAGATGCATGACGTATAAGAAAGCTATGGCATCTTGTGGTCAAGAGTGCCATCTGGTGACCAAACCCTTGCTAAGCCATTTTATTTTATTGCATTGCACTGCCTGTATGGTGTATGTAGATGAAGAATGGCTTATCATAAAAGAATAGCTCATCAGCACGTCTCCTGAAGATGTTAATACCTGGTGTCAGTTATTCCGGTCTCATAGCGGTACTGCTGAAGAAGATTGTCCAGGTTCCTGCACAGCTGCAGAGTGACTGAGGCCACCACCCGCCTCAGCACCCTCCCCATGTACGGCAGGGTGGCCGTGATGAGTCCTATCCACTGGGGATGCATTTTGCACGCGTGGTGCTGATGCAGCGCCCTGATCACCGCACACAGGAACATACCCTGCGCCGTTATAGGCTGTCCGTGGAGGTACTGCAGTGATGTCATTGGCTGCTGAGGGTTGACGTGCTCCACTTCCCCACCCAGGATCTCAAACGCGGCCCCGGCACCGCCTCCCGTTCCTACGCCTCCTGCCCCGCCTCCCACAGGTCCCCCTTCTCCTCCTTCTTCAGCTGGCACCAGGACTCTGTGCTCAAGTACAACTAGGCTCTGCAGCAGTCTGAGCAGCTGGGACTGGACGGCGCTGCAGCTGTCTATCTGGTCCTCCGACAGGTTGATGACACTGTCCTCGGACAGACCTTCCTCCACAGTGGCCACGTTCACCCCTGCCGCCCGCTGCTCGTGCCACTTCTGGGCACTGAAGATGGAGGAGAGCAGGCAGTGGAGAACCACTTTCTGAACTTTGCACTTAGAGAGGACGTCGCTGATGAAACTAGCAAAGCCCTTAGCCGAGCCACCTGTGGCCTTGGCTAGCTCGCTAAAGAGGAGAGTTAGGACCTCCACGCTGGTCAGCTGCATGGCCCGGTTCCCTGCCAAGTCCTCAGGGCCTGCTGCCAGGTGGGCAGAGTAATAGCTTCTCAGGAAGTAGAGACAGAGCGAGATGATGATCTCCAGGTACATGGCGCTGCGGAAGGAGTGCGAGTGGGAGTCCTGGGGGATGGGGCAGTAGAAGTCTTTGCCCATGACGGAGACCCTGTGACGGGCTAGGAGGTTCTGGAGCAAAGAGAGCTGCGGAGTGTAGGTGTTGTTGATGCTGGTGGTGGAGATGGCCCTCACGAACCCTGAGGGAGCAGCTCTTAGCATGGCCGCAATGGCTGACAGGGCGTGGAGGGTCCGGGAGGAGTCGTACAGCTGGAGGTAGAGCAGAACGTGCTGGTAGAGAGGATGGATGTTAAAACGAGGTGGGGAAGAGGACGATCTGCGTCCTGTGACACTGACCCCCCCGCCAGTCTCCCCAGAGCCCCCGCTTGGGGAGCCGGTGTCACTCTCAATCTCTGACACCTCGCCTTCACCACAGCTGTACCAGTTCTCTAGATCCAGGCTGTCCCCGAAGAAAATACTGGTTGGCCGCAGTTTTTCAGCTTGAATGGCTATCTTTCTCTGCCTCTCCTCCTCTTTCCTCTTGGCCCTTTTGATCTTGGGCTTGGCCCCCGGAGATTTGTCTGCAAGCCTCTCCATGATCTTCCCTTTAAGGCTGAGCTGGGTGCTGCTATGGCTACGTTTACGGGCCTGAAGGTCGTCCACCTGCAGGTTGTGGTCGGGGGTAGCAGGGACGGCGCTATCTGGCAACGTGACAATGGAAGGTGATGAACTATGGCGGGTGATGCCCTCTCTGTGATCCTCCTCTGCAGATATATCTGCCCGCGTAACAGAGAGGAACTCCAGCGTGCCTCCGGCCAGCATCTCAGGCACAGTCTGGTGGTTGGAGCCTGGAGGAGGGCCAGAGTCAAAACGGGGACTAGTGGAATTATCTGAAGAAGTGCTGTCTGTGTCTGTCTGGGGCCAGTTTTCAGGCTGAGAAGAGACTTCAAAAGAGCCCTCATCTACTAAACTCAAAACCCTGTCTATCAGCTCTTTTATAACCGAGGACACAACCTCTTCTATAGAGTCCTCAGACACATCATATGAGGAAACAGGCAGTCGGTCTGAGCCATTGACTGGACTGCTGACAACCTCTGGTTCCTCGAAGCTGCCATTTTCCACTGTAGATGAATGAGAACCACTGGACTCAGAGCTCTGGAGCTCCCCCTGTTGGTCAACAGGCGGATATTCACCAGCTAGTTGCAAGTTGTCACTGCTCAGGCTCAGTAAGGACAGACTGTCACTCAAGGGGTTGACAGTGAGACAGAACGGCTCCATGTCACCCATCACCAGGCTTCGGAACTCGTCTTGTGCCACCCTCTCCCCTTGGATCTGACCGAAGTCTAAAGAAAGAAAGAGGAGAACAGGATTTGTTTTTTTACATAAAGAGGCAACCGCTTTAAAGATGTTTCTATCGCAATGTGTGGAAACAATTTGGATACAAAAGGACATAGTATTACTGGCCATTGCTTACTGTCTGAGAAGCCAGAGTCCCTGGTGTAAATGGGTTCTGATGGCCCCTGTTCAGGCGGTTCAGGGAAGACCTGGGCCCAGTGGCGCTGGGCCTGTACCCTCTGAATGGATACTCGGTGGGTCTTGGGGTGGAGCAGGAGGAGGAGGAGAGGCTCTAAAACCCGAGCAATGTCATGTCTCTGAAGGACCTGACTGAGCCAAGCCCGACCAACAGCGCTAGTACACGGATCCCAATAACTCAGGCTGTCGAGCATGATGAAAAGAGATCTGAAGGACAAAGTGAAAAGGAAATCACAGGAAAGACACTTTATGCAAGCCCAGTTTTAAAAGGAAAAATCCCTCTAAATAAGTGAAGCACTATGTCTATGCGGCCAACATACCTGTCAAATGTGCGATTAAAAGGAGAGGATTTGGTGATGTTCAAATCTCGTGTTAAATGCCACAGCACAGAGAACTTCACGTGGGCCTCTAGCCGAATTCTCTGAAAGCGAAAAGGTGCTTCAGCATGGATTTCAACGACAAACCGCGTGTGTCTGCAGACTGAGTGATGGAGTGTGTGCAGTTACTTTGGGTGCGTTTCCTGGGATGTAAAGTGTCTACTGTACTGACCTTGTCTCTGTGCATGAGTTGTTGGCTGATGACGTCCTCACAGATGCTGGAGGAAGGCACCAGGTTGTGGAGCTGGTAGAAGAGCTCTACGCTGCGTTGATGGTGCTGGGGTGTTCCTTCACTCAACTGGTCCCATAGGATCAGAGCCACACTCTGGGGAAAAAGGTTGGTGATTAAACAGGGTCAAGAAGACCATCAGAAAAACAAAGTCCACCAATAGTTCCACTGTCACCTAGCCTGGGAAAACCCTGACGAACTTCCGGCAAATTTGAGATTTGCTCTGCGAGTCAGTCTGGCCAAGACCCCTTTCAAGCCTCAGTTACAACTGAGAAGGGTCTGGTGTCAACCAGGCTAACTGTAACCTAAAACGAGAGCTCTCTCTACCTTGAAGAAGTCTGTCTTGTCAGCGATGTACTTTAGGATTCCCTGAGTGAGTGGTGGCCTGATGACGACTGCCACTCGACCCTGGCTGGGGCTCATGGGCTGGGCGGGCTCGGCGGCGTCACCAGATGCCACACTCTCGGCGGTCACCATGGCAACAGACTGGGTGAGTCCCACTAGGTCCATGAGCAGGGAGATGGCCACGCCCTGCAGGCTGAAGTCACTGGCCAGGCAGCAGGCGTCCATCAGGGTCTGCAGCCACGCTGGCAGACGGACCTGCTCGCTGTCTGTAATAAAGCGGGGGGGATATATAAAGTATTTACAGTAAATGTTATAAATCAGCTCTAGATCTAAGTACTCTATTACTCTCCCTAGCATTGGGTATCCTTTATTTCTGACTGTTGTTTCTACTGTTTTAATCCAAAAACAAATCCCTTCCCACTGAACCTGACAACACATTAAATGCAAGATCTTTTATCTTGTACTCAATGGTTTTTATTCCCCTTGTTCCCAAACTGCATTTTGAAGGTAAAGAGTAAGTACGGACTCAATAAAATCTAAAAATAAAAAGTTTTTGATAACATAGTGTTTTTGGCCATTACCAAACTGCTCTTCCTGTGTGGGTGAGGACTTTAGGTTGCCCTCTGCGATGTAGACAGGGAAACTGGAGCATTCTAGGAAGAGCTGACAGGCAGCAGTGAAAGCTGCAACACATTCCTTCTTGACCAGCCCTGATCCTGAGCATGACTCCATGTAATCAGTGTGCTGGGAGCCCTCTGAAACCAGGGGCCCCGAGTGCATAACCTCGCCTCTTTCACCCTCAGCTTTGTCCACTTGCCCAGGGATAATGTACAAGGTGATAAGTCGGGAGAGAAACTGCTGGAAATGCTCTAGGCAGCACTGCATGACTGGTTTGTCCAGAGGCTTGGTCTGAGATGGGCCTGAGGAGCGGCAGCCTGTTTTGACCGCTGGAAGGGGATGAGGGGTTTGCTCAGAGTCGTCCGGGCCATCTCCCTGGTACTGGACGAAGTCCGTAAAGCCACTTTCTGAGGAGCGACTGCTGGGAGGGTTTTCCCCGTCCTCAAACACCTCCCCACCGCCAGGTAGCTCCAGAGTAGCAGGCAAAGCCTGCTGGAGGACAGAGAAGGATACGTGATGAAGAGAAAAGGTGTGTGCTGATTAGTAACGCTGAAAATACAGCAAGCTAGGAAAATTCCAAGTGCAGATCCTGTTTATTCCCACAGAGCATTTGTGACCATAATACTCTCTACTGATCTTTGTTTTTTAAATAGTTTAATGACCTCATCTCTTTTTTTCCTAGCGGTCTGGAGAGAAGTGTTATGTTGGATAAATGTATCCCTGTTCTGCATGATTTAATGTCTGGTTTCCTTCCACCCACACAGGTGTTCTCTTACCTCTTAGTGAGGTTAAAGGTGGGGGAGCTATACCGGGAATTACATAAAGCTGCCAAACTCTATTTACTAATAACAATGACAAAGGTGCAACAACACTGGCAGGAGAGTGAGGAAGCTGTAAATCGTAGTTTGTACACACCCACACAGCTCTGTGTAGGGGAAATACAAGTGAGACACCTGTGTGGGTGAATAAAAAAAAATAAAAAACTTTCAATGCCCAATCAACAACATTTTTACAGAAAGCATTTTGACTTCATAAAGCACATGTGTAACTAATAACCCTAATGACGGCTATATCAGTTCAATTAGGTGTCCCAGTAAGTCATTCCAGCGAGCCAGAATGCACAATATCGGGGGACCTTGAACTATTCACCAAAAAGGAATGCAGTCTTTATTGAGATGCAGTAGGTAAGCCTTATAAAACTAACTTTCTGTCATATTTGCTGAAACTGACCCTATGTTCCAGAAGAACTACATGAAGCAGGTCATTAAAAAATAAATCCAGCTCCTCTAACACCACCTACAGCCTGTAGTGAGATTTGCAAAAATCCACCGCTCCCTGTTCAGATGCACCAATCAGGGCCGGGGGGGAAGGTGTCTAACTGCGTGTCAATCACTGCTCATGCACACGCATTCATTCTCCCTTGTGGGGGGAGGGGCTTAGGAGACCGTTTTGGGCTTTAGCAGAAAGGGGGGAGGGACTGAGAAGTTGATGTTCACATTTTTTGGCTAAGTCCTGGATCTTCACAGTCCTACCTACAGCACCTTCAACACACTACACCTGGGCTTTTTCTGAAATGTCATATCAACATGTCTGCTGTGAAAAAGGTCAAATGATCCAACAATACAGCTAGCCAACAAGATCTAAATCACAGGATTGCAACCTGCCGACACTCCGAATATGATGTACAGATCCATTTAAAGAGGGACCTGCACTAGATAACAACCATATCTCATTTATTAACGTGTTCTGATGCAATTATAATCAGATAGAAAAACGTAATCTAGAAGTGTATGACCATAGATGGGTCGGGCAAACAACAGTATCTAATGTGAGAAAATATTAATTTGTCTACTGCCAGAGATTTTGCCTTACTGTTTGTACCGTCAAATCTATCCCTTTATTTACAGGATTTTCCAGCTTCCTTAACATGTGATGATTTAATTCTGTCAAAAACAGAAATTCACATTTAGAATTTAATCTTGATATACCTGTAATTTATTCAGTCAAACTGTGTAATCTATTCAGTAAATGTGTGCCTAACTAGTGGAGGTCTCTAAACAGACACAGTAACCTCATCACTGCACTGTTCTGTACACTGGTCAATATATATTGAGGCTGTTTACACAGCTGTTGGGTTTGACCTGAGGGACGTGTGTAGACTGAGCTGTACACCAAGCTGAGAGATGTAGCTTCTTACAACTGTTTGTAACAGTCAGCCTTTGGGAGCCTGATGGCTTCCTGGGATGCATTTTGATCAAATCAGTATGCACATTCTGGAGCCTGGACTCAGATGGCACGTTAGATAGCACTTTCGCTATATGTCCCTCAGGGTGGGGTGGGGTGGGGGGTTGAAGTATTCAGTGGATGTACAGTATGTGGAATGTTTCCACTCTGATGGATATGGCTCACCCAGGAGGCATCGGAGGCTAGTCTACTCCTCTTCTCCCTCAGAGAGAAAAGGCGAGCTGGGCTCAGCTGTAGGTTAATCATCTTCTGTCTTTCTACTTGCCCTCTCTTCTGCCCCTCATGGGTCTACCTCAGTCTATCTAACTATCCATCTCTGGGCATGGGACTGATTGAGTGAACTTTGAATCATGCCTCACTGAGCTCTCAAACACTTAAACAACCAGGTTGCTGGACAGGGACCAGGAGCAACAGGACAGCCAAACGAAGCATGTGTTCTGAAGTCTTCAAATGCCTTGTGTTGGGGGGGGGGGAGTGGGATGGCGGGGCCAGTCGTGGGACCTCCCAGCCAACTGCAGCACAGGGCAGGGGATGGCAGGAGCCAACTAGAGCCGGAAGGGGCCCTGTTCAGGGACCAGGGCACACCATCACAGCCTGAACCGATGGACATTTGGGCAGTAACTTGTAGGGGAAGTGGGTCAAGTGGGTCAAACTGGGATTTGCTCAGACCGGGGCAGCAACAGGGCCTATGCTTTTATCCAAAGATTTTCAAAGGATCAGAGACAGCAGAGAATTAGCAGCTGCCAGTGTTTTTCAAAGCCAGAGATTGGCATAGCAGTGGCTTCACTTTTGTTTTGGTGCTCGTAAACAATTTTAATTTCTAACTGACCACCAAAGCGAACAGATACTTTGATCTTTTTGTAAATGAAGTGGCAGGAAAAACATATTTAACACTTCCCAACTGATATCTGTTTCCGATAGAGAAGAGCAATCCCCTTTAAATTTGACGGAACTTTTTAACCGTTTCCCTCACCCATTTGTCCTCCTTGTCCCTTGCTGGGTTGGAGCGATTGCCGTTGGAGTTGGAGCGGCCCTGAGCCTGGGGGCCCGGTGGCAGGGCCAGAGGGGACACCAGCGGGGGCTGCACTTTGCTGAGGATCTTGGAGCAGAGACGAAGGCAGTGGGTGAGCTCCCCGAGCCCCAGGGCCTGCAGGTGACAGGTCAGAGCCGCCACCATGCGCAACAGCAGCTGAGGAAGATGCTCTGTCTGGATCTCTATGTAGGTCTCCTGGAAATGTTGGGGGGGAGGGAAAATGAAGTGAAGTGAAGACTTGAGGTGAAGAGGGGTGCGATACTGGTTATCTGGAAGGAGGTGAACCTGACATCTTCAAAATGATCGATGTGATACAGTTGGCTTGATTAAATGTTAGAATTATCTTCTTATCTCTGTCTTAGTCCCCTGGTTGTAACCAGGGTATGAATATTTTACAAGTGACATGGCGGTAGTAAAATCTAAACATACTGAATACTAAAAATATCAATATTTAAAAAGGCCTGTGTGAGACCATTTATCCAAAGAATCCCTCCCATCTTCTGTTTTCTTGTTGTATGTTGGCTGTTATTTAATTTAAGCAAACTAAAAAAAGATATAGTTGTATCTTGTTTTTCCTTGAATAGAAAATGAAGGCTCTGCACACTTAGATCCAATTCAGGTATTTAATGATGACGTTATCACTAAAGTAACTATGTGTCACTTTTAAATGTTTTTGAAACGGTGTAATTTTTCATCCGATGGCCTGTAACAGCAAACGAGACAAACGGTGAAAACGCTATGTTTATATAGTTTTTATATAATGCCTCTGCCCAGGTCCAGTTTTTTCCCACAAAGTCATAAAAACGATTTAGGGCAGGTAGACTGCGCTCCAGAGCGGGTCACAGATTTCAGCTGAACACCGGAGAAGCCTGTGTTATTTGATCCAGTCAGGTAAAAGATAGCAGGAGATTTCTTCATACAGGCCTATTTGTATTCTAATGTTATTTTGGAAGTTATATGTTGTAGTCATGGCTGATACTGGGGCAGGGCCATCACAGGAAAAAAGGCAATTAAACGTTCATTCATAAAATAACTTTCCAATGTGCCATGTGGTTGTACGTCAGTAGCCGACATTAAATTACGTCCGCCTTCCATTAAGCGCCGTTTATTTATTTATTCATTTTCAGCCCGTGTTTGTGTTGGCCTACTATTTTCTTTCCCCTTGTCCCCCTGTACTTGTGTAAAGCGTCCTTGGGGTTTTATGAAATGTGCTATATTAATCTAAGTTATCATCACGTTGGTTGCTACAACAAACTCTTAATGCTTTGACTCGTGACACAGTGACAGTGATACCTACCGAACTGTTTAGCTCACGAGACATCCAAAGTAGGCTGAGTTACCGTATGCTACACTGGAAATGCAACGCTGCATCTGTAACGTATTCTCTTATTGTAAATGAATGATTTTCTGTCTGAGCAAAACATTCATTGCAACTATATGACCTCCCGGTAACGCTAAGTCAGTGATACAGCACTGTAAAGGAAAGAGCTTTACGACAGCAGCAGTGGTAAAAACACTACCGCTTTAGTCCAAAGCGGCCGCTAGAATCAACACAAACTGAAAGTTACTAACTGTATAGCCACTTTAAATATACTGGACCTATGGACCTAAATGGACAGACCTTTCTCTCCATCTTTGCCTTGTGTTGTGAGCATGGTGATCTTCTCATCGTTTTTTTCAGTATGTGTGGAACAAGTAGTTTGACTCAACAAGCAAAACACATTTTTATGGATGAGCAAAAAAAGAGAACAACCAAATTATAAAATGAGCATTATACCATGAGGTATATTAGAGTCATATTTCTTACAAATATGTGAGCAGTGCAAAAGCATATAACGACATGAGTGCTTTTAGAAAAAGCACATACACACTGGGCGGAGATTTCATTTTCACAAGATCCACACCAAACAGCCAGGGTAAGTTGTTCATCACATGTAATGTAATGTAATGTAATGTTAGAATCCCACTTCTTCCTCTGGATCATTTTTGGCAATAAAATATGACAGCCAGCCAGTCATTCTGAAATGATCACTCAAAGCAGGGGCTGGAACAAAGATGGCCGGAGGGGTGTTGGCAGGACGTTGCAGAAATGTTATCATAGCCTCAGTGAAGCAGGGTGAGGTGAAAAAGCAGGAAAGAGCAGTACTTTACCTGGCAGATTACCCTCATGCTTCTAGTAGGCTTAAGGAGAAAGAGCAGATAGTTTGAACAGACAGGAGCAAGCACACCACAGGCCACACAACGCTTGGTTTGCGCACAAACTCACAGAACACAAGGTTCTCTTTCGCTCGCTCTTTCACACACTCACACACATATTTAAACAGGGTAATACAATATTGAGGGATTTCCAAACTATTCAGATTGGAAATCCTGTACAAACAAGCATATTTCTATGAGGATGCAAACAATATTTTGGCAGGGAAACTAAGCACAGACATTTCTTAACCTGTATAGACTGCACACATACACACAAAGACACAGAAGAGAGAGGAGAGGCAAACACACACCCCCTACTGGTAGCTGTAACATCCCAGAACTGGATTTTTAAAGGAGTTGTGTGAGCCAAGAGGGAGAGAGAAACCGAGAATGACATGGAAAGCCCAAGCAGGGGCAGGACACAAGGGACTGTAGACGAGGGAAGAGAAAGAATGTGGCGAAGAGCTATATAAACAAAGAGGGACATTTTGAGAAAATAGAAGTCTATAGGATGGCAATGAAAACATGACAGAAAGAAAGTGATAGCGGAGTAAAAGGAAAGACAGAAAGTGGAAGAAAGAGAAAATGGGCAATAGACGTAGAAAAACAAAGACGAAGGCAGAAAAAGACAGAAAGAAACAGACACACAGACAGACACAGAGAGACAGACAGACACACAGACAGAGAGAGACAGACAAAGAAAGAAAGAGACAGACAAAGAAAGAAAAGAGACAGACAGACACACAGAGAGAGACAGACAGACAAAGAAAGAGACAAACAGACAGACACACAGACAGACAGACAGAGACAGACAGAGAGAGACAGACAGACAGACAGACAAAGAAAGAAAGAGACAAACAGACAGACAGACAGACAGAGAAAAAAAGAAAGAAAGAAGAGTCTCACCAGGGAAACAATATCCAGCAGGAAATCCACCAGCTGACAGAACTCCACCAATGAGAGCCCTGGATGCTCTAAGCTCCCAGCATGCCGTGGTGCACGTGTGCTGCTGTTCCCTGTCCTCCTGCAACAGAGCCGTAGCGTAGATTATTTTGAGTATGGTATGATGGTTGGCAGTAAGCTATAGGTGTAATGGTGGAGGGACACACATTAGGCCCCTGGTACCAGCTGAGCAATGTTTCAACACAACAGCATACTGTAACAAGAGTATCAGAACAGCGGCCTCCTTTGGCTCTTTCTAAAGACAAAAGCTCAGCAGGAAAATGATTGACTATCTCAAAATGGCTCCAGAAACATGACAGCAACTTTAGTTTCCCCCAGATTTCACCCTTAACTCGCCGTGTGTCTGATACGAGCTATCCTCATGCGGTGGCGACTTGATCGTTTATGCACACATGGATTTTTAACATACAAACCTGCAGCACTCCTCAAACCAACGGGCAATGTAGTCCCACATGTAGTACGGCTCAAACGAGTTGAACAGGAGATTGGCTGTTTTAATCAGTTCTGCCGTCTTCTTGTTCTCTCGTAGTTTACTAAGAAAGAAGGTCAATTAGCATCATGCTATTCATGGTTTGTATGGATGCACAAAACCATCCATTAGAATGCAAGCCACGATTGAAGTTATCAAAATGTTTTGCAATTTACAAGGCAACATTTACAACACTTGAATGTAAAATGTAAAAAAATGACATTCCATGTCTTATGAGTGCATATTTCACACAAAAATGAAAACTATTGTATTTGGCCATCGTGGGGTTCATTTAAGCTTTTTTATATGTATTGTCTTATTAGCACAGATGGGCTAGTGGTGGACTGGACTGACCTGCTGAGGTGTGTGTGGTCTTTACTGAATGGACTCTGGTTTTGGAGGTCCAACTCTGTTCGGCACTGTGTGTGTAGAGTCCGAAACACCTCGATCAGAACATCCTCGAGGATTGCTGGACCTGGGGAGACACCCATACAGATCCGAGAGGTGATATTCACAGTGGGTGAATCATTTAGTTTGTGTGACGCTCATCATTATTCGCGCATTCACAACACTACCTAGACTGTTGGTACATATTGATAGACTGGTTACCAAGTTCCGGTTTGTCGAGCAGACTGATGAGGATGCGAAATGGCTTGAGGTCGTGCATGAGGATGCTCTCCTCTTCCCCGCCTCGGGCCTTGCCCTGCAAGATTCCCACCATTGCCTGAAAACACACAGAGACACACACCTCTATTAGAGTAAAATATCAGAAAATGTCTGCAAACTCCAGAGCCAATTTTTAACACAGCAGAGGGCACATTTATAGGTTTCTTTCTATCTTCATTTAAAAAAAATTTGGCAGAACCAATATCATATTTGCATTGAACCCCCTTCCATTTTTTTCTTTTTTGTGTGCGTTTCACGCTTCGTCTGCCACATAATGGTGTGAAGCCAGGAACAGACGGTCTCTGTAGTACCAACCTTCTCCCAATGGAGGGAGCTCCAATAACGATCTCAGAGCAGATGGCAGGAGAGCAAACACAAAATATAACGTAAACACTTCCAAAAAACACACCTACACCTCCTGGTCGCTCTGTTCCAACCCCTGGAGTACCAGAGCTCATCACATTCCAGGAGGGCACAGGCTCTGTTTGGAGCGTGACAGGACAGATTACACAAGCGTGTTTGTGTGTGTGTGTGTGTGTGTGTGTGTGTGTGTGTGTGTGTGTGTGTAAAAGTCTTTGGTAGAACTGGGAACTGTCTTCAAAAGGACAGGCTACTGGGAGTAAAAGAAGTGAGCGGGACATACGCAAACCCCAGAGAGAATGTGGTAGGTTTGGGAGGAGAAGGATTAAAGGGAATGGATAAATTGTATAGCAGACAAAAGAGGGCCACATCTGCCAAAATAAAGACAGACCACAACCAACACACACACACACACACACACACACACACACACACACACACACACACACACACACACACACACACACACACACACACACACACACACACACACACACACACACACACACACACACACACTCTTCCCCACCCTACACGTCTTACATCTCAGGAGACATCTGATTTGGGGATTTTTTTTTTTTTTTGGAAGCTAATTTTACACATATAAAACCATTTTTCTCTGGTGACCTTTTTCCAATTAGCCATGGAACCTCACCTGGACCAGCATGTCTTTAGAGAAAGTGTTGAAGTAGTGGCTGGCGTGCTCCTCTGGGTTGCTCTGCCGAGTGCTGCGGGGGCCTATCACCACCCCGTTGTTGTCAAAGCCTTCAAAAAACAAAGACGTGGAGTTAACAATTGCATAGAAACGCAGACGCATACATGCATTCAAGCACAAAGCAAGAGGCGAAGCACTTCAAATGGAGATTGTATCCTTATTGAGATAATCTGTCTGTATCTTCCTGTTAATCCTCTTCTCCTTGTTTCTTCTTTGTAACGTCCTAATGGCTGTTGCCAACATCACTTCGATTTCAGCCATGGCACAATAAAGGACATATTGGACTACTTCACACTATAAGAAGAACCCTAGCCAGATTCAGAGCGGTAGGGCCTGTCAATCATCAATATCATTGTGCCAGCCATATAGCTGGAGCTGGCCACGAGATAATTGACTCTATCCCATTCATTGGGCGAAATAAACCGTCTCACTGGCCCGGAATCTGGCTTACAACTGGAATTAGAGTCACAATGTACTGTACATCCTAACTGAAAACCCTGACCTGCAATCCAAGTTGTATTTGTTCCTAACCAACATACTAATCTGCCATAATCAATTGTTCCAATGCTTTGGTGAGGAGTGTAAGCTTGATACAGCCAGTGCCCATCCTAAGCCTCATGAACACTTACCAGCATGTTCATCCACCGTGAGTTGCAAACAAGAGAAAATAAAGTAAGACAATGGCACAGCAGATACAAGCCTACTGTATGTTCTACAGAAGTATTACCAGACATGTTTGGACTTCCCCAAATGAAAGTCCTCTTATCTTATAAAGTATCTCTCTAAATTCTACCATGGTTACCCAGGTAAATCTGAATGTCAGTGTTCTGTGTGTGTATTTCGCACCCAGCAGCCAGGCGTAGAGTCGGCGGTTGAGGGACATGTCTCTTCTCAACACCACATGCAAAGCTGCTGACAGGATCCGGATCATGTCAGGGCGAGTCGCCTGAACACAACAGAACAGAACATTTGACATGTGACTGTTTCTCACACACACACACACAGATTTTACAAGCAGCCAGCATGAGACACCACCATCTGCGTGGTCACATCATGATCACACACTCACGCATGCAAATGCACAGAGAGAAAAAGACACACATCTGGCATAACATAACAAGTACTAATACTACTTTGGTCTAATTCGAACTGTAAAGGGCCGTCCACACCAAGAACGATAACTATAAATATAGACAGTTCTAAAAATCGTTCTAACTCAAGCGAATGGCGGAGTCTCAAACCACAACTATAACGACAACGGCAGTGGCGAACGATATCGCTGGGATCACTTTTAAAGAAACACTGACAGCCAATCAACATCCATCTGAATTTACAACGCAGCACGGCGGAGAGATGTGTTTCACACAGGTGGTGGCGTGACCAATCGCTACGGGGCTACGATCCTCGATCCCCGAATTCAGATTCACTGTGAATGAAGCTTGCGTTTTGGGTGTTATTATCATACTGCGTTTTTGTTGCGGTGCTGTGCACAGATCTGACCGCCTGCTCTGATCCCCGGCTCTCTGGAGCTCTGAGCGCCACTGTAGCCTGGAGAAGGCAGCGGTGTACCTGCGCCACAGGGACAATCCACAAATAGAGGCTATAAGATATTACTACAGACATTCCTGTAATCTTACGTTGCAACGTCTGCTGTATAATATGTATTATTATCAGCTGGAGCGTGCAGGGTGTGCTTGTCTGACGCCACTGTTTACAAAACGTTATCGTTCAGCAGTGTGGATGCTCGCATCGTTGTAGCAGAGTTCAGTCACACAGCTGTCCTTACCTGGCTCATGTGGAAGGGGAAGCAGAAGAGGATCAGGTCCAGGGTGCTCCTCTGCACCAACACACTGGAGTCCTGGACTGAGGTACTGACCGCCTCCACCTGGTGACAACAGAGACACACTGTTATTCAACCTACCGATGCACATTAAAAAAAAAAACACGTTGTTAACCCATTTGAACCGACAGTGATTCAAGTTAAACCTGCAATTGCAATCGATCTGAAAAAGCCAACACATGATCCTGCTTAATATCCTTTTATGATGTTGACATTTAAATATTTCATCTGATGAACTGGAAGGTGGCTTAGTAAATGTTGTCCGTCAACAAAGATAAAGTATCGTCAACAAGGGATGTTTGTATTGTCGTTTGCGGTCTTGTACCATGAGCTCGATGTCACTGCCCATGACATAGAGCTGGTCCTCCATGGAGAGCTTGCGATTGAGGTGCAGCAGAACAAAAGTCACCCCAGGGAGACGCACAGCTGGGCTGGTCAGGATGCTGCCCCACAAGGCACTGTAGAAGGCCGACTGCTCCACGGCTGCAGCCACCTTCTCCAACAGGGTGTTGGTTCTATGAAAGACACAGAGGACACAGTGAACATGCTTATTACGTACACACCCGCACTGACCTCCTACCACAGTGGCACTGCAGAGCGATGCAGTCCATAAAGCAAAGCTGGTACTCAGAAATGGGAGGGTGGGAGGTTAGAAGTCTGGCTAACACCAGGCCAGTCTAATGCTCTAGCTGCACAGATAACAAAAGGCTGAAAACGGGGCCAAAAAACTATTTCTCTTTTAAGGAAGTTGAGGAAATCAGAAAATCACTCGACTTTCTGTCAGGAGAAGTCACAACGGTAAGACAGCAACAGAAAATGATTTTTGGCCTTAGTAGGTGTGGTCAAAGCCTTGAGGCTACAAAATGCAAAAAAAAGACAAAAAGATAGATACTTTATTGATCCCCAAGGGGAAATTCAAGGTCCCAGTAGCTTACAGACATCACACACAACATACACATACATCATAAACAGGATGATAGAATAACAATTCCACATGAATAATATGGACCATAAAAGAAAAGATACTAAATAAAAAAATCCACATGAATGAACTAAGGGATATATAAGCAGGAGAGGCTTGCAGTGACAGGACAGGGACTGACCCATAAGATTGCCATTTTGGAAAAACATGGGGATAATTTGGGACAGTTGTAGACGGATGAATGATATCATTGTCTCAGGATTGGAAACCAAACCCAAGACATGCGCTCGGGCCGTGGCACTGGCGTGTGGAGAGGAACACAATGAGGAGGACTTATTCTCGGTGGAACATGAGGTGATTGCTTTCCTTAAGTCTAAGGGCATTGAGGCTGACAGCAGAAACGTCGAGGCTGGTCCACCTCTCCCCACCAGAAGTGAAAATACATGTTGTTTCTGCCCTGCCCAGATGGAGGCGGTCAGTACTTAGGCCCTCATGTGATGGCATTGTTGGGCAATTGTTGAGCAATGAAGTAAGCACAACTACGTGCTGGTTATGTTGGGGTCTTGTAGGTGTAAATGCACAATCACAAACGATATCAAAAGCACCAGAGTGAGAGAGGGAGAGATACATCATTCGATGTTGGTGAGCTTTCTCTGAACAGAGCACTCACTGCTGTGTATAAGGCCATTTGGAATCTCACTGTGAAGCTTTAATTTGCTATTTCCACTAACTGAGTTGGGTATCTTGCCAGTATTTATACATAATACTTCATTTAATTTGGGAAAATAAGGTAAATCTTTGAAATCTCAGGTAGAACAGATGGGGCCCTATTGTGATTTAGGCTGATAAGACGGGGAATTGTTTTCGCGATCCTAGCACAGCTTTAAGACATTAAGAAACTCAAATTCCCTCTGTGTGGAAACTGAATTATTGAAACAGTAACAGGAAATGGCAACAGTAGGTAGTAGAAATAATGCAACCTCCTGTTAACCTTTGCAATTTAACAGAAGCAAGAGAAATAGCGAATAACTTTACATCTGAAGCGTTTAAAGACTATTTGTCCATTTCTAAAGAAACAACAATGTATAAAAGGCTCCATTACCTTGAATCTCACGTTATGGCTCCGTAGCAGACGTTTTTGTAAAAATAGGCTAAGGATTGTGTCATATCCAAGCGACTTACTGTCACATAGTAGAGGAATTACTGTATAGTACAGGAGAAGCTCGCAGGCAGTTTGGACTTACATTAGCTGTTTAAGTTGACTTACTAATGTTAACTAGCATTTTAGTTAGCAATAATTAGCCTGTGTCCATGTTATCTCCTTACATATACCTACGCTCTCCGTCTCTGCAAGACTGGGAATGATTGAGATTTCTCTTGGCACAGCTACCAGAAGACTTACAACTTTCAGACAGGTTGCTCACGTCACATTTATGTCGTCTCTCTCAGTTGGAGGCTGCGCAGTAACGCTCAGCGCTCACCGGAAAAGTGCTTCTAATATCCTTCACTGGTCTCCGTCCAGAGCAACGGGATCTGTTGGTCCATTATATACGGTCTATGCTTCTGAGAATATAGTTCCCAGTATGTATACGGTTAGAAGATGGCTGTGTCTCATGTGACCTTGTTATTTGTACACACTACAAATCACAACATGTAAATAGGAACATGTTGGCGTTATTTTGTCACTTATTGGGAGCAGTAGGCTAGATGGAGCTGGTTACCTCCAAGATCTGTGCTAAGCTAGGCTAGCGGTGGGGGCGTCAGACAGAGTTACGACACGCACGGAGATGAGAAGGGTATGTATGGACTTATCTAACTCTGGGGGATACGGTGAATAAGACAAAGTCCCAATAAGTCAGCGTGTTCCTTTAATCATTTATCTGCTTTTGTAATATCTGAGATCATCATTCACAACTATGCAAACAATAATATGAATACAATAAACAATGAAATCAATATACGACAACTGAAAATAAAAGCTTTAGATATGAAGAAAGTAGTGTAAATATGGAATTTCTCAAGAGCACACGTCTGCAGGGAATTCTTAGTGTCAAACCATGAACATGTTTTCAACTGGTTCCGTCTAAGAGACAGAAGTCTTGGGCTGCGTCTTGAGTTTGGAACCTTAATCTTGCAATGACTCACACAACTCATGCATCATTCATACAATCGGAAATCAATCCCCTTCCACATTATGCTATAAAATGCTTTCTCCTAATGGCCTGTTCCAATGCCCACATTAAAAATTGAAATTGAAATTGAAATGAAAAAGTGTTTTTCTTTCTCACCTGTCGTAATACTCCGAGCCCTCCTCCAGACCAGGCAGTACCCCGGTCAGTAGTCCCTGTAGGCCTGGTTTCAGAGTCTTTCCTAGGGGCAGGTAGTAGGTCTCATAGAGCCCCAGTAGCACAGGCTTCACAGACATCGCGGCATTGGAGAGTAAAGGGAAGAGCCCAGAGCTGCAGTGATGAAAAAGATATGAGTGACGTGAAGTTCCTGAGACTTAGCTGAAAAGTTGATTCCCAGCTAACTTTATTGGCCACTGTGAGTGGTACCAGAGCCGGTCTACGGAGAGCCTTTTCACTCCCTATTCAGCCCCATTGTACTGAATTTGGTTGCAGTTCCACCAGAGTTCCACTGGGGGGGATCGCGGTCCAGTGCTAAATGAATGGGAGTCTATGGAGCTAGACGGCTAAATTTGTCTCTTTTGCCTGATTGTCGTTGAGAAATCTCAGATTTGATTGTAGTTTTTGCAAGTTCAACATGGATTATAAATCGAAAGTTGAATGAACGAGTACTTATGTCCTTCTGATTTGTTACAGGTTGAGTCGGTGTTTCCCATAACATGCTAGCATTCTGCTAATGAATGCTGATTGGTCGGTGAAGGGTTGATTACGACCAGAGATCCCGCTTGACGGCATCCAAAGCAGAACCAGAATGTCAGAGTGAATATTTCAGCGTGGTCTTTAAAACATTAGCAAACCTCTTTCTAGCCTGTGTATTAACAGGGAGAGTCTAACCTGTCAGCTGTGTTGTATTAACAGGGAGAGTCTAACCTGTCAGCTGTGTTGTATTAAGAGGGAGAGTCTAACCTGTCAGCTGTGTTGTATTAATAGGGGGAGTCTAACCTGTCAGCTGTGCTGTATTAACAGGGAGAGTCTAACTCAGAGCTTGCCGTAAAGCAGTATCTCTGGCCGTATATGTGTATGACATCATTGACATTTTAAAAGGCTTTTTAGAACAAAAAAGCCACTTTAAAAAAATGTGTATTTTCCCACCCAGCAGTGTGTATTTTCTTAGCCTCCCCTTTCGAATGCAACATTCAAATTACTAGACAAAAAAAGTATATCCTGAGAAAAGTGGATTTTGGGGGGTATAGCTCCATAGACCCCCATTCATTCTGCACTCGCACTGAGCGCCCTCATATGGAACCAGAGCGGAACTGCAACCAGTTCAGAAGCCGGAAGTTTCCAGAGAGTGGAAGTTCTCCCCTTATTAGACATTCTCTGGTGGTACTACAGTATTACCTGTAAAGAAAGAGGTCTTTGGCCAGCCTCTTGGGTCCAATGATCTTGAAGATGATCTCATACGTCTCCAAGGCCTTGCGGTGGACCCCGCTGGGCAGGGCGGGGTGGAGGCATTGGGCCAGCCTTTTGCCTATTGTCAGCTTCTTGGGAACCACTTGGTATTTTGCATTGTTCTGCAGAACCTGAGACAGGATGTAAACAATAGTAGATATTAGTCATCCGTGTAGACAACAGTGTAACAACCACTATGTGTACTGTATCTGTCCAATTCACCCAAGAGCAGATGTGTTTTCAGATACTTGTATGTCTCTTGTCATGATGTGGTGGCTTACTATATAAACATGCTTGTTTTTTTTTATGCAAATAGTACATATTTATTTTTCAACCCACGCGGTTACAGTAGCCTAGAAACTAGTCTCGCATTGCCAGACCTTCCTCCACAGCGCTGCGGAGGAGGGTCTGGCTAGTCCACGCAACATTCAGGAGAAAAACGTGCTCTGGTTTATTGGCATTTCTTTAAACCAATCACAATCGTCATGGGCGGAGCTAAGCGCCGGACGGAGCTACAGTGCCGCTGCAAAATAGCCTCAGGAAGGAACTTGTTTTGGTGGAACATGTGTACGTTCAAAAGTAGTTTTAGTCGTGCAACAGAAAACTCAGATTGGACAGATAGTCTAGCTAGCTGTCTGGATTTACCCTGCAGAGATCTGAGGAGCAGTTAACCATAGTCCTCACAAATCCACCGGAGGTTAGAACGACAACACAAAGAAAGAGGAAGGTAACGGACATCTGGCCGAAAATGAGGGACATCCGACGGAACCTCCGGCGGCTCCTGAACTATCCCATAAATGAAACGTCGCCGATATAGACTAATTGAATACCAACAAAGTCTCAAAGTGAGGCTCACCTGCTACACTGGTTCACAACTGTGATACCAATAACATATAATTTAGTTGTATGTATGTTTGTACAATCTACATGTGTTTGTATATCGTATGCATATACTGTATGTCTTTGCATTCTTTACAACTTGTAATCTAGTGCAGTGTATGTCAAGCAGCCTGAGATTACCTTGTTGAGTTTGCCCAGTGCGGAGATGAGGTCTGCCCACTCACTCGAGTACTCAAAGTTCTTGAGGGCTTTGTCCACTGCTGCCACATAGTTCCGGTACTTGGAGTCACTGAGCAGCTCCACTTCCTCTGTATTCATTCTCCTGGGTGGTTGTTATGCTAATGTGAGACACCAGGCATGCATAAGTGCATCACACCTGCAATGAAAAACAAAAAAGTGGAGAAAAAAGATCAAAACCGCAAACTGAATTTGAGTTCAAGTTTAGTCATCTATTGACCATGAAGAAAAAAAAGCCTGAGTATAGCAATCAGTACATGGTCCAAACTATGCCAAGGCGTAGCTGGGGCCAATTTAAAAGACCAGAGTCATATACATCCAGAGGAGCAAAGTCTGACATGAGCAGCCATTACAAACATGTTTGGAAATGAAGAAATACGAGCGACGTGCTAAATCACAGAACGACTTTCAAAAAAAAGAGGAAGAAGAGGAGTCATCAACTTTCACACAATGCTGTCTACTGCCGCTCCTACCATGCAATCTTTCAGGAACACATTTATTATAAAGGAATGGCGCTCCAGACGACATATTTCTGCAGCTGGTCAACAGGGAGAGGGATGAGTCTGACTGATATTTCACATTACAACCTAACAGCCTCACCATGAAACGGGCTCTTGTTAGTGCACAGAGTGTTGTTAAGTCCATGCTACATATACACAGTAGCATCCAGGCTGATAAGCTACGATTAAAAACATAAATACACTGTAAACCCGAATAAGTAAGCAGTACTCAAAAAATTTGAGGCAATCAGTTGCCACTAGGTTGTTAGAGCTTAAATATTAGGAGTTACGTGAACTTGCATTTTTTGATTACCGGTAAATTAAAAATACTAATTAAGCCAACTCAAATATTATCAGTATATGCAACTCAAAAATATTAAATGACCATAACTGAATAATTTTAAGTATAAAAACAGTATTTCAAGTAATTTTAACTTTACAGTACTTATTCCAATTAATGAATTTGAGCATCCGGGTTTACAGTGTACTGTTAGACAAGCTACATAATACTTCTCTTATATGGAGTTTTAAAGGCATGTGTATCACATTTATGACGGGCTCAAACTGATTTAGAAAAGGCATGTGGCATTTCATGGTGGACATTTGAACTTGTCACAGCAGTAAAGGTGGAACTAATAACAATAACGATGACTCAGCACTATTACTGTCCCAGGTAACCATATCAGTGAGCATTAGCTAGGCTATTACTAATGCATGTTATTACTCACACCTGTGCTTTTCTTGCTGTGACATGTCAAAATGTCTGCCGTGATAGACAGAGAACTGAACGGGGTCTGACAAGTTTTTGTAGAAAAGTTTGACAAGTAGCGTCATTGGCGATTTTAGACCCTTATCAGGGGGGCTCAAGGCTGTGCCAGACTCCTTTGGCTGAGTCTCTATCTAATCGGTCAGAGGGAGAGCAGGAGTGCGGTTGTGAAGTTTAACGTTGGTAGTAGGGAAAAAAAAAAAAAATCAGATATCACGATATTCTTGACCAAATACCTCGATATTGCGGCAATATTCTAGGGTTGACAATTGGTGCTTTAACAAAATATCCTCACACTTAGATTTTAGATAAATAATCTTCAGTAATGTGGACATAATGTCTAAGTGGGGAAAAGGCAAATAACAGAACAGCTGGAACAGTCTGGTAAGTTCAGAGAAGTACATCACTTTACTGTAATGCAGCCTTTAAAACCAGGAAAAGACAACACTTATGTCATATCACGATATCCAAGGCGACATCTAGTCTCATATCACGATATTGATATAATATCGATATATTGCCCAGCCCTAGTTGGTAGTCCCCAGAGAAGAAGTTGGTCATTTATAGGCGCAGATTAGAACCCACATTGAAACATTGTGTCAAACTGGCCGTTATTACTGTGACTTATAAAGTGTCAGGTTTAGTTAAAAACGTTAGCTAACGTTGTCGTTCAGTAGCTAGCTCAGAGATTATCGGCTAATGAAATTACTGATTTTGCATGGGGGGCAAGGCACAGCTAGCCTCGTGAGACCGTCCTGATCTTGCGAGCTTCAGTTTTCCACTCGCAGATCAGTCTGGCATGTTGAGACGGAGAAAATTTGGACCCGTCGCCAAACAACCGACCAATCAGCGTTGGTTTTGAGGCGGGTTTAGGTGCGACGCAACCAGAAGCGACTGTTCAGTCTAAACAACATGGAGCCTTCCACCGATGAGATGAGCGTAGATATCGCGCAAGTTTTATCCGAATTAGAAAGTATTCCTTCATTGAAAGAAGAGCAAAAAAAAAAAAAAACGGCACTGGAGGCTTTTCTCGGAGGAAAACATGTTTTTGCTCTTCTCCCGACTGGTTTCGGCAAGAGTTTGATATATCGTTGATCTGATTGGTTGATTTGGCCCGTCTATCACCAACATAGGTGGTGATAGACAGATGGTTTATCCAATCAGCTAACCAGTATTTTCGACCCTTCCCAAAAGTTCTCCAACGGAAAGTTCCCAGATGGATATGCCGAGCAAATGCGAAGCAATCCATCTGGCGGAGTTAGGTTAAGGCACTGTATCGGTGTCGTTTATCGGTGGTTTTTGCCCCCAACGTCTCCTTTCAGACAGCGCCACCTGGAAGGCACTAGGATTAGGCACTGGTTATGGTTAAGGTTAGGTGCCTTGAAGTCAACGGTCGCAGCGCCGCCTGGAAGGCACTAGGATTAGGCACTGGTTATGGTTATGGTTAGGGTTAAGGTTAGGTGCCTTGAAGTCAACGGTCGCAGCGCTGCCTGGAAGGAGACAGTTGGGGGCAAAAAACCCCATCGAACATTCTCATTAGGGGCTGAGCCCCCCCCCCTAAAGGTCTGATCCTAGAATCGCCCCTGAGTAGCCTGTATTCAACAACAGAGTGGCTGATGCATTCTTGTAACATAGCTAGTTGAGGGGAAATGTAACGTTGTGTGTTAAGAGACTAGCGTTAGTTAGTGGCATCTGGCAGAGCTGACAGACTTTAGTAACGTTAACGCTATCATGGCTGTGTAAACTACCAACAACATACTGTAGTTACAGTAACGTTAGAGCAGGTCCTGTCTTCCAAACTACAGCAGCAGTTGGAGCTATAGGTAACGTCCGTGGTGGAAAATACACATAATAAAAATGTATATAAACGCACATTTAGCTAAGGAATATCTGCACAATTGTACACGCGTAACTGCCGTTATAATTGAAGTGTGAGAGAGGGGAACTACGCTATGGCTAACGTTACCTAGCTAGGTGAGGTTGGTTTCAGCTAACGACCATGGCACTTATAGTGTAAAAAAAATAAAAGCTGATATAAAAGCTTACCGTTATAGGATATAGGCCAGCAACTGTCATTCAATCATGTGTCCGGTTTGCTGAGTATAAACGGATGACAACGTCAATAATATGACCAGCTAGCTAACGTTAGTAACGTTAGCAGGTTGGTTTAAATGATATCGTTAGAGATGCAGGGCCCGGCTCCGATGTCACCCGTTCATATAAGTCAGGTCCCTTAAGAAGAAGGCTTTGGAAGCAGACAATAGGTAATTCTATTGTACATAGTATTATTCCTCTGAGTGTTGTCCTTCAGTGTGTAAATAAATAGTGATGAGCTCATCAGTAGCTTCCAGTGCCAAAGATACAAAGCGAAAGGATTGACAGCTCCCAGACTGCACTGCAGATTAGCTGTACGTCCAGCATCCAACCCCAACCGCTCCGGTCTTCTTCCGCCTCTCGGCCTCGGCTGTGTCAAGTCACCCACAGTCACACAAATGAGTCTCGGAAATGATGTGCTTTTCTTCCAAATAAAAGCTGAATATTGATCCACATTTGATCAAATTCAATTTTGACTTTAGCTATTTGCGTCCCTATATTGTAGTGTATGTTATTTGCGTCCCTATATTTTAATATATGTTATTGTTTAGTATTTGAGTATGTGTTATTGTTTTGTATTATAATAAGTTACCTAAGATTTAACTGTTCAGCTGTAGCAAATAGCCTATACTCTTGCCTTCACTCTCTAAGGAAGGCCTATTTCAGTTGTGCTCACATGGTGCGCAGAGAAACTCATTGTTTGTACACTGTGTTTCTCTGATAATGCTGCTGCATTATGACTGACAGTGAACATAAAAATTTTTTTACGCCAGATACATATGATAATGTAATATAATGAATCAGATAATTAGTCGGTCACTTGTGGATTTGACCAAGAATCAAGACTACTAGTAGAACATTTATGAGATAACAATTTATGAGCAAAAGGTCCAATTGTCATGATTCATAAGTGGGGTCCATCATAAATACCCTTCTCATGAAATACTCCTGTAATACTATTTTTTTTTGCAAATGTCACTTTATCATCACCCCCTCATTTATATGTTGAAAACTGCAAAATGCAAAAAAAACATTACATCATAGTGACATCCCAATTAAACCATGAACTGATGATTACCCTTTCTTCTACACAGTAGAATTAAAATAGTATGGACGTCAAGTGCGCAAAGGCACAAACACAAAACATGTATCAGTCCTTTTCAATTGATGTAAGTATACAATGTAAGAAAACGGATGTTTAACCCCTTTTTATTTTGAAATGCCTGACCGGATGCTCTTCTCTTACTATGGTATGCTTGACCTCAGCGTTATTGTCATGCTGCATGGCTGCAGACAACCTCTGGATTCTACTAGCTAGCTAACGTTAGCTAATTCAGATACTATAGATGTGCTTTTATATTTGTCTTAGATGTTATGCTGCTATCCAGTGTCACCTAGCCACACTGAGTTTTGATTAGTCCATGATTTCTTTCTTTTTTTAAATATAATTTTTGAATAGTGAGCTGACTTAATGGCAGACTTGGACATGCCAGCCAAAACACATGGAGTTGGAGTCTTCTTAGAGCTGAGAAAAAGGCTTCAGACTGGACTGCTTATTGTCGGGTAATTATTTTTGATAGAAAGCTAGCGAGCTAAACAGTTATTTGGGTAACATTATTCCATTTCTTGGCAAGTTTACAATGCAAGCTAGGCTAGCTAAGAACATAAGCTAACTTAGCCCAATGAATGTGAACTAGCTAATGCTGCACTTTATAAAGCACATAGCAAGCTAACGTTACAACACAGAGATGAGTAGCCTAACATTCGTTTATGTTATGTTATTATGTTACGTTATATGGTGTTTCAGTGACACAGTCAAAACTGAAGTTAGCTAACTGTTTGAATTTCGCCACTTAGTTTCATGACACGTTTGTTTAACACTGCAGTAGTTAATAACAAAGATGTGTTAGAAAATGAGTCCCACAAGCCCCCGCTAGTCATTTCATCAACACTGACTGCTTCTCTGGTCTGAATACACTCACCTAAAGGATTATTAGGAACACCACACTAATACCGTGTTTGACCCCCTTTCGCCTTCAGAACTACCTTAATTCTTCGTGTCATTGATTCAACAAGGTGCTGGAAGCATTCTTTAGAAATGTTGGCCCATATTGATAGGATCGCATCTTACAGTTGATGGAGATTTGTGGGATGCACGAAGCTCCCGTTCCACCACATCCCAAAGATGTTCTGTTGGGTTGAGATCTGGTGACTGTGGGGGCCATTTTAGTACAGTATGCTCATTGTCATGTTCAAGGAACCAATTAGAAATGATTTGAGCTTTGTGACATGGTGCATTATCCTGCTGTAGTAGCCATCAGAGGATGGGTACATGGTGGTCATAAAGGGATGGACATGGTCAGAAACAATGCTCAGGTAGGCTGTGGCATTTAAACGATGCCCAATTGGTACTAAGGGGCCTAAAGTGTGCCAAGAAAACATCCCCCACACCATTACACCACCACCACCACCAGCCTGCCCAGTGGTAACAAGGCATGACGGATCCATGTTCTCATTCTGTTTACGCCAAATTCGGACTCTACCATCTGAATGTCTCAACAGAAATCGAGACTCATCGGACCAGGCAACATTTTTCCAGTCTTCAACTGTCCAATTTTGGTGAGCTCGTGCAAATTGTAGCCTCATTTTCCTATTTTTAGTGGAGATGAGTGGTACCCGGTGGGGTCTTCTGCTGCTGTAGCCCATCCGCCTCAAGGCTGTGCGTGTTGTGGCTTCACAAATGCTTTGCTGCATACCTCGGTTGTA